>NW_023998432.1:7071440-7085573 GCF_014805625.2 Glossina fuscipes
GAATTCATTTCATTAGTCTAAAATTAAAATAATAATAATAATAATAATAAGTTATGCTTTAATGCACACAAAAATCGTCTTTGGTTTCGGGTGGCATTGTCGCTTAGAAGCTTTTATTCCTTGAATGCCTACGTGTCTATCCATATCAAAATTAGCTTAAATTATGCCAAGTTGTTACTTTGTTAATTTTATTAAAGTTAGGCTTCTTAACGTATATAAATTATTCTACGGCAGCGACTGCAAGAGCTTCTTAATCTCTTCTGTTGTAGTAAATCAATTCACTATAAGCAATTGTTGCCTCCTCGAGAGAACACTGGCACTTTATCTAATAATCTATAATCCTTTCAGATAGGAGTTATAAGAGCTTATGATTCCTTGGCTAGGGACTTACCACAGTTTACATGCCCTAATTTCACCTACAAGTGTAAGCTTTTAATCTTCACCGCTAATAATGAGATTAGCTAATTATTTAGTATTGGGACGAGAATATGGGTGTGTTCTTTTATTTCCTTATATTGATTTTCTTTTCTCGTTTTTGTTAGTTGTATAGTGTTGTGAAAAAAGGGAATAATAAAGAGCTAAAAACCGACAACTTGAATATATATCATAGCATATATTTTTACAGCATTCTATATGCTTTTGCATTGTAAAAAGAATGTTTTCCCACAAAAATAATGAGAATTAGGCAGTAATTAAATGATTACTACTTGACAGAGCTATTGCTGATATTGGACGCAGAAATACCAGAAGTCTCTAAGACTTTACTAACTCTTATTATTATTTTTACTATTATTTATTCAACGAACGTAAATTACTTACATTACAAATTATTACCATATTATTTCATTTAATATTTATTCGATGACACGCATTCCTAAGATTCACTAGCAAATAATGATTATGTGCGCAAAACACCAATGTCAAAGACAGAAAAAAACTTAGAAAGTGCTAAAAAACGATTAACCATCCATCTAAGCAAAGCACGAAGCACAATGCTTTTGTGGTAGATAGATAATTAAAACACACAATATACACAACAAGATATGAATTCTTTTTTTTTTAGTTAAAATCGCTAAATGTGCTTTCGTTTATTTCGTTATCTTATCACGCTCATGACAAAGACATTACTTGCTTTATATCGCGTCCTGCTTACATTACCGAATATTTGAAAATACCTAGTAAGCATCCTACAGTCAACTTTCTTTGAACATCAAGTTGTTTATATGTATAATTTTTCTTAATCTTGATGAGTTAATAATAAGCTATATAAGCTCTAGTTTATAAGAATATTTAGTCAACTGAATAAATCAAAATATCAACACAATATCCTGCCCTTTTCCTGGTTGACGTGCTAAACGAAAAATTTCGAGCCCTATAGATGAACCTCTTTTCAAAATCTTGAGTTGTTTTTGAACAGGTCGCATTACGATCAAAAATTATCGGGAATTCAGAAAATATTTGCGATCGTCAGTTTCTCATGAAACTGAAATCTTGATTCAAAATCCTAACATGGCAGCTACAAGACTACTTGGAAGTTACTAGATAACAAGTAGAACAATGATCGGGCAATTAGGTGAGTCTTCAGAAAAACAGTCTGGAACATTGGAACATGCAGCCCAAATATGCCGCAACCATAAAGGAACGTTAGACACATCCAACGAATTCATAGTAAACATTAAAAGCTTCGAAGAAAAACTGTATAATATGGGATTCATATTGTAACATAAAGTCGACAGCGAGGATAACGCAGAGCGGCAAAAATATGTTGGTTCATCAACAGAGATATCATCAGGCAGGTTTTACATGAGCGCTTTACCGTCTTCGAAGCATTACCAACGACAATTAAGAGGATGATCAACGAGGCGTTCACAGTATAAGCTACCAAAAGTAAGAGAGGCAAAGTCCAGTATGCAAGAGACCACATCTTACATATCAGTGTAATCAAGTATTACTATGCTTTAACTGCTTGCGTTCCGAACACGTGGCTAACAAATGTTCATCAAATTCACGATGCAAAATATGTGAAAGGACATACAATACGCTGCTACACACGGAAATAACTCCTAACGGGTCGCAGCAAACAACTTCAACACACGTTACGTCATACAATACTTATAGTTTAGTAAAGCAAAATTCAGGTTTACTGATTACAGCTCAATTATGGGTAAAGAGCCTTAATGGAGAGTTCTACTGGATCAAAGATTAGAAAGGACTTTCCGTAAAAGAGCAGCGCAACTACTGAAAATACCAAGAAACTAAATCTAACCATCAAAACAATAGCAGCGAATAAAAACGTAAGCAAAAGTGCGATTCCGGCAGCCATAAGATAACAGCGTTGCCGGAAAATATTAAACGTAAAGCTATTTGCTTGTAGAAATACAGCTAGACAAAAAACCAGAGCTGAAAAATCAAAACACCAAGTTTTACAAGAATACCTCAAAATTGGACATATGTGTGGGGTATCTGTTAATGAAATAAGCTCGAAACGTCCACCTCTTCAAGCGGCATCAAAACAAGATAGTCTCACTATAAAGCTCACAGTCATATTCGTTGCCTCGCATAGAACATCTTCAGGGAAATTCTTCAAAGATTTATTGGTAGTTGAGCCGAAACTACAAGTTCTAATCTAACATTCTCTTAAGATGTAGGAACCACAAATACGTAGTCACTGCCGACATAGAGAAAACGTGTTGTCAATTTCAAGTCCATGAGAGCAACATGGGTTTCCAACGCATTGTATGGAGACAACAGCCAATAGGTCCAATAAAACATTATCGATTAAACGCGTTCACTTACGAATGGCAAGTAAACCATGCCAAGCAATTTGTTGCTTAAGACAACTTGCAGAGGATGAGAAATTTACATTACCACTTCCCTCTGAGCTAGTATTGAAAGACTTTTACGTAGATGATTTTTTGACCCATCTTATAAGGAGACCGCCGTGTAATGACATAAAGAAAATCTTACAAAGAAGCAATCTAAACATCCAAAAATCGTCATCAAATTTTCACAAAATTCTACGGCACATTGCGCCACTGTGCAAAGGCAAAAAGGCAAAAAAATGGCTGAACGAATGCACATATTCATCTTGAAAACCCAAATTTGAAACCATGTTAAAAAAGATAGAAGTAACGAGTTATCATAAACCCACGGAGAAACACGAGATCGATTTATTACAGAGATTGTCAAGTTTCAACAAACTAATTGAAGCCGTTGCGTAATGCATTAGAAGGAAGGAAAAACGATGAACTTGTAAGCAGCCAATCTTAACTGTTTCGGAATTAAAACATGCCGAATTCGAGGGTATAAATTTATCGCAAAATATGCATAACAGGCATGAATTGAAAATTTACGAAGGCAACACGCAGTCGAATCATCGAAGCTGCTCTCTCTCGCACCATTGATAGATGTCGAACGGCTCCATAAGGTCTGCGAAAGGCTATAACATGCAGCAATGCATGCCTTACCTTACAGTCAAGCACCATTTTGTGCAAACAATACACGGTGGCAGCTAAGTCATACAGACAACCGCCAGACGGCAGTATTGGATTATGCGTCCATAAATGCACGAAATGCTTCATAAGTAACGCCAAAACGAAGCAACAATTGATGCCGGCGCTACCTCAACCATTAGTTAATTCTGGAAAGATATTCAAAAAAACTGGTTTAGATTTTAAAGTGGTTCTCAGGAAGAGATTCGGAAACAGTGTAACCATACTTGGCAAATTTCATTTGTTTAGCCACAAAGACGCTTCGCATCGATGTGGTTAGTGATTTAACAGTAAGCGCATGTGTCCAGATCTATGCAGCGATTGCGCCGTCAACCATATGGGAGGCAAAAAGCAACTAATAAAGTAGTAAAAATTGATGGTCAAAGCAGCAAAAGGAGCCAATGACAAAGTAGATTGTCATTTTAACGCTCTTAGCAACCTACATTTTGGAGGATTATGCGTGGCTGGCGTGAAGCTAATCAAATCTCAACTAGTACGAGCTGTATGGGAGAACTCACTAACGATGGAAGAAATATGCACAGTCCTTGCGGGCAAAGCGGCCATGTGTACATGTTCGATCATACGATTTGGTACCTAAAATAGCATTAATAACAAGATATACGTAAGAGTGGTATTATAATACATACACAAGTGAGTATTGAGATCGTAACATAGGTATAGTCAAAACAGCTATGTAACGGGACAGCGATGGTGATCGCGACTATAAAAGAGCGTGCCGCTTATCCTTTCAGTCGTGTTACAGCAGCCAGACATAAGTAATCACAAATAACGTATTTATTTGACGTTACCGGAAGGGATATTTTTTTTTTGACTTTACGGATAGAGGATGGCAGGCTCAGCTTAGCCGTCATCCCTGAGAGACAGAGGGACACTCTTCACCGACGTGGGACGGTAAGGGACAATAAAATTAAATATAATGTAGGTAGGGACGGACGAGTGGCCCTGGAGTCACGAGGATGGCTACTATAACATCTGCGGCTTTTTTTTTGCGGAATCTCTCGGTACGGACAAAAACGTCGAAAGTTTCAAACAAGGGTCGGGTCGCGAATCAAAAAGCTGTCTGATAGTGGAAACAAATTTTCAAACAATTATTCTACATGAAATAAATTTAATTGGTAAGCAGTTTCTTTTTTTTAAAATAATAATTCGAAAATTAAACCAAGTCGATAGTAGGCGATATGTGTTGATGACCTCTTCACATTCTGTAAGAAAACTACAGTTTCGAATACCATCCATGAGATGTATCCTTAGAGATATATAATGTCACCTTAAGTTCAATGAGGACAATATCCCTTAAAACAAGGTTGTCACAGCAATCAACAAATGATAAATAAAATAATATAAGATACGATCCGAAGGACCAGCAAAAGTATGGTAAATTGTGTCAAAGAAATGTGTGTGTTTTGAATCATATGCAGGTTAAATTGCTCTGAGCAGCCTAACTTCACGCCATAGGTAAGAAGCTGACCCTTGCGTTTTTTCAATCTAAAGGTGTAGTGTCAGCCAAAATATTAAAACTGCCTCTGGATGGACGTGTCTTACAATTCTTAACAGCAAATCTTAACTTAGCAGCGACTAAATTGCCAGCGTTGTTCCACCAAGGCCTGGAGGATCTTACTTTTTAGGTGTTCTTCGAATGAGGCTGACAAAGAAAGCAGCAAATAAATTATTCAAAAAAGAGCCAGAAAGCTTGTTAGAATAAATGGCGATAGCTATATTAAGGGTAGAGTTATTGAAGGTAGAAGGCTCTTTTTATGTATCGGAATACAACGTCGAGTAATATCACGGGAGGTGGGAGTAAAGAATAACTTGATTTCAACGAGACAGTGCCTGCTACTGAACATTTTCTAGGCAGGTTGCTAAAGAGCTAGGATTTAAGCACCAAAATGTAAGATCAAGACATGAGCAGACAGAACCAAAATGAATGGGTTCGACGTTGTTGAGTAAGATTAATTATATTTATTTTTTCCGTGGTATCAACGTTTTTTCTTGTAAAATTAGAAGTACTGCTACCCCAAACACGTGATGTGCATTAAAAGCTCCACAATTCAAAGCAAATTTATCGGACCTAAAGAAAAGCATCTTGTTGAAAGCGGAGCATGAGACGTTACAGTTTCACAAAATATAAGAACTGAGAATTCGAAAATCTTCACGGGATGTCTTGACAATACAACTAAAAATTTCGATGTGTTCGAAATTTATAATGAGGGGAATACCAGTGCTTATCTGGGAGTTTGGAACGACCTAAAAGAGGTGAGAAATCTGCGGTGCAAAATTTATGGTGTGTGCAATAAAATTACAATTTGACCTCCACAAAATGAAAGATGTGTCAGTTTAAGAGGGCCTTATTTGCTGGAGCGCATTACTTCGACAATTTCGCAACGATTAGGCAAGAATCCGAATCTGTGGGAACTTTTAGCCTTTTTCAAAACCTTTCTGCTCTGAGTAGTTAGACGGAATCGGTGCTGCTTCACAGACTTCATAGAATTCAACCAAAATAAATATGTCGTAAATTTTATTAAGCAAGGAATTGGCAGTGGAAATATCAACAGAAGTAATTTTTTTTTTTTTTTTGGAAAAAATAAATATCCAGATTTTTGTATATGATATACATTGTTGCCTAATTCTATAATTGGCAATGGAATGCCAAATCTAGGTTGTAAAATAACGGTGTACTCACGTATTGCATTTGTATAAAACCTGTTGCTTGGAGTAGTTAATCCTTTATTATCTTTTAACTTGATAGTACGAACTCGTCGCCAAGCCATACTTCGACAATTTTTCACAAACACTGTATTTAAAGGTGAAAGCGGCTTTAGCACATTTGACATCGATTTACACAATCAGCGAACTTTTGACTATCAAGAAATAAATAGGATTTAATATGCTTAGATCGAATAAAAAACGAAGAGTAAACCTTTACTTCAAAAGTCAGCTTCCTTTTTTTTGCAATTTAATAAGAGTTGACACACTCAAGCTTGTCTTATATTTCCACGTCCGGGGAATACATTAAATTCATAAATTTTATAGATTTATATATTATCTACATAATATATACCTATGTAAATAGGTATAAATGAAGTTTGTCCTCTATATTAAAAAAAATTTATAATTTAAATGCCTCCAGCCCTGGGAAAATAAGTGATTCTACATTATGTTTCCCCCCAGGTAAAACGCAGCGGAGCAGAAAATAGGGTTTCTTGTCCCAATCTTTATGAAGTCGGTCGAGAGCAGTTATACCGACTAAAGCGCTGAACAGAATAATTGAAATGACACAGTCTATCACATAATTTGCGTGTGTCTAGTATGACGTACGTATGCTCACAGTGTAGTCTTACATAATACATAATCTTCAGTAATTGTGTTCGGTTCACTTCTCTTACTTCTTCTTATTCTCTTTTATAGCATTTGTTAATATTGAAACTCTTTAAGTAACACAATAATTTTATTGCGCTGGCCTTGCTAGCGAAATATGTTCTCTTATTGTAAACAATATTCTTGACTTTTAGTTGATTTTTTAAAAGTGATGACACTAACAATTGCCTTATTTCCTCAAATAATAGATCTGCGTGTTTTCTTGTTTGTACGCGCTTAGCTCGAAGTCGCAATGATGATAAGAATTTTCCTAACAAATTATATACATTGATTACTTATGCTCCGGTAACCACAATGAAAATCTGGCAAATTAAAAATTTAGGGATGATTTCGATTAAAATGAGGATTTAATCTAATGGATAGAAAAAGCTTCAAATGCAAGATTGTTGATAATACTTTGACAATAAAAATTGTTAAACTTTGCTTAAGAACCTATTATTTTTAGTTTAGCTAATTATGGCATAAATTATCGACAATTATAACTAATTAACGCACTTTAAAAGATAACGTATTTATTAGTGCCATTGTCATTATTTAATAAAGATAAATAATATTATACTCCAAGTATATAACAGAGAAAAATATGTAAATCTTTTTTATTATTATTAATTTTGCCAGAGAAATAAATTCTAAGACTAAATTCTTAAAAGCACTAGCATCTATACCGCACTTGAGATTCGAACCCACGACCATTCACTTGTTAGTCGAGAGTCCTCACCTTCGGCTACTCAGGTGGATTAAAAAATCTTTTTTAATTTGTTCTCATTAACTTTTTTTTTAATATGTAAGAGTTGTGATTGCAGGTCACATTGCAAGTAATAATTGATTCAATTGCTGTATTTCATTGCCGACTATCCCGAAGACGAATATTGTAATCTGGTTCTCTGGTCAAATCTTTGGATGGTGATGTATTTCCCTCACATGTGCAATTTTAAATTGTCTTGAATTCTGTTTAAGTCTATTGAAATCCCACTGCAGATGTACCGTCCAATGACGACATGCCAAGTATAGCTAAAAAACGCAAATAATTGCACTTATATGATTTATTGTTCAACATTTGTTCTCTTTGTTAGATTCAGCTGGAAAATGAGGGTTAACAAAGGAAGGCGTCATTTGACACGCGCAATTTGCTCCAGAAGCAAATTAATTATATAAAACATTTCCAAGAGACCGTCTTACAATTATTATGGGAACAAACTCAATTATTGGGGGAGTATATTACATTGTTAAAGGAGACGATCGAGGACGATAGATCGTTCAACTTATCGAAGGACTTATTAAATTCGTCGTTTCTATTTTAATTTGATCAAAACAACATCACTTTAATTCTTTATTTACAAGCTTTGAATTTTATATTTTTTATTTTTGCACACGTATTATTTATACATTTGACATATATATTATTCATACATTTGATATATTTGTTCTACACGTCTTCAGATAGTTTATGGGGATTGGAAGCACCCGCATAGCTCTTCTCCGTCCCATAAAAATTCCTTGTTGCGGATTTCGATCCCCTTCTGTTGCGTTCTGCCTAATATTTGTATATTAATTAACGCAAGACGCTTATATATTTACATTTAACATGATATTACTTGTCTTTCACATACCCAAATCTTTTTATTTTTTGGTTTGCTGGAGTTGAATGGAGTAAAGCAATAAGGAATACGGGTTGCATGTTGACTCAATAAAATTCTGGAAAATTTCTAAAAGAAAAACTTGTATTTGTTTGCAATTTTTGTTTCCGTGTCTCCCTCAAACTTTTTTGGTCAATAATTTTCTATTTTGCTTCAGCTTTATTTGGAATTTATTTTGTTTTAAATTTACAGTTGTTCTCTCTTATAAATGTAGCTTTTAACAACTAGCAGTAATGTAAAACGTGAGTTTTTCTGCTTACGCATAATTTGACAAGTATGAGAGAGTGTATCTAACGGCTTTGTGCTTACGTGATCCCAAGAAACCGATTGCCGTCGAACTATACTGAATGCTGTCACATATGCGATCCCAAGTCAGCCGAAAAACGAAAACATAAGCTAACTTTTAGGGACTTGATTACCACCGCGATTGTCTATAATTATATACAATATGACAGGTAACCGTTAAGGTTTCTCATGAAGTCAAAACGAGTCCAAGAATATATTCAATTGAGAATGGCCTATAACAAGGAATTGTAAACTCCTCAGTACTCTTGCATGCATGCCTATACGATTTGCTTAATATGATGGAAAGTATCATTTTATTCACACGTGGTATCGGTGTTTTTGAGAGAATTAGCAATATAAACAAAAATTTACAGAAGCAATTCGATACTGTAGAAATATGCGCTATTGATTGGAGGTTAAAAATAAACACTGATAAATAGGAGCCTTTTCTTCCTAGACGTTCTGTAGAGACATGGAACAGCGACGTATACTTTTCAATAAACGTAAATACATCCGAGATATACCAGTCTTTTTTCATATATACAGACGAAGCACTGATAAATCTGTTCACTCTGTCGCGTTCAATCACAATGGCATATGTTTCGATCATAACATATTAGTTAACGCCCAATTGGCATTCAAATACACAAAATTCTGGTGATTATCTTAATATGGTAATATCATACTGTTTTGATATACTGCAATTTCTTCATGTCTCTTTAATATCTATTTCTTTGATACTAATCCGAAATTAGGTGATGTTTCTTCTTTCCTTTCTTTCATCAAATTATTAAATTAAAAATTTATTCAATATGCAAACTTGTTTCAGATTTTTGAAGAATAAAGTGTTTAAGTAATTTTCATACACATATCATATATACTGATACGATACTATGAAATCTTCTAAAAACTGTATAGCATCGTACAATTACTATTGGATGCTACCAGAAGCGTAAGCACTGACTAGGGCTGCCCTTCTATTGTAGTGCTTCATAAAACCGTCATTCGGAGATTTTGACCTCACTTCCACTTTTCAATATAAAAATATAAATGTTAATCTAGTTTATTTGTAATTTTTTTATATTACTCATACTGGACACATCCCTTTGTTTGGATACACTTTTTCACCCTTTTTTTCTTGCCACTTTATTGCGAAACCCTGGGAGCCTTCTTGCGTTTTGCATACTACGTGTACAAACTCTTTTTCCATCATTTTTCTGTTCTTACTAATTTTCATATGTACATATGTTGACTTCCATTTTTTTCTCAATTTATTTAATTTAGCAATTTTTTCTTCATTTCGTCGGTTATCAAAAATTCAAATAACTACTTTAATTTTATTTAATATTTTCTTCCTTCTGTTTGTTTTTTATAACAATAATGAAAATTATTATATGAATAAGCACAATCAATATTATTTTGACAATCCGTGCGCCGCGCACTACACATAACGTGTGCTCGTGCTTAAAATCGGTCTGTGAAATGTTTTATAAGAAATTCATAAAAGCAGTTTATTGTTTACTCACTATCAGCTGTAAACGTTTGTTGAGAATATTTAGTGTCAACTGATTAGGCTACATACGATCACAGATAACCAGACTTATCAAAAGTAGCAATCAACCGCCGTACTATAAAAAACCAACATTTTTTCAACCGTAAATTTTCTAGGAACAATCTTGAAAAACTTTTATGAGAAATTTTCGAATGTAGCCACGTGAACTGCCTTATGCTATCATTTTTATTTTCAGAACTGTTTCAATAATAGTTTGTTACTTTCACGTATGGTTTGCTTATTATGCTCTCATTTGTTGTTTTGTAAGTTAATTTACTTTCGTTGGCAACGTTTTGTCTAATTCTTCTTTACCAGAATTAATTGGTTTTTTT
This sequence comes from Glossina fuscipes, assembly GCF_014805625.2. Taxonomy (NCBI): domain Eukaryota; kingdom Metazoa; phylum Arthropoda; class Insecta; order Diptera; family Glossinidae; genus Glossina; species Glossina fuscipes. Next base: position 7,082,134 of record NW_023998432.1, read on the forward strand.
GTGTATAAATCGGTGAATAAATAAGTTTGCGAATAAGCGTCCTTTGTATTGTGTGATAGTTTATTTTGTAATATGGACTGTAAAATTATGTGTCGAGCATATTAAATACATTAAAAAGTTGATGTAAACATCGAGGTGATGTGAATGAAATAGATTGCATTCGAGCAAATAATAATTTGCTCAAGAACTTATATATCTTGCGAAAGAAGAAATAAGTCGTGAATTACGAAGAACTTGTTAATGGAATACACGTTGTGCAGCATAATAAATTACCGATAATAAGAACAAACATATGTATATATATATTTAGATATACGCACGTAAAAACGTATTATGTTTATATATATATATATGCATACGTACATAAATATATATGTACACATATAGCGTAATTAAATACAACGTACATCTGCATATTGCTTGTATTATGTATTTATTTGCATATAAATTGACAATACATGTGTGGATGGATGTTCAGCGATCGCTAGAAAATGTCCAAATGAATAAAAATTAAGATTTGTGCATATCCTTCGCGTAACGCGGAATTTCAAATCGATAAGCAAATTTAAAATTTTTGCAACGATATCGAGAATTGCTGCCTGATTCTCTAGTTGTAAAACAAGTGTTTTATTTTTTTCGCGTGTATGTCATATAGCATCTCCTGCTCAATGAAGTGAATAATAATAAAACAGCAAAAGTTCTTTTTACGCAAGCTGCTTTCTAAACGTCTCAATTGACTTAGTTTCCACAACTTTATGGGAATTGATGCCATGATACGTCACACCGTCTAAGGAAGCTAAAGGTGCAGATGGCCACTCTAAAAAAGATATCATGGGAGGTGATTATAGCAATGGATCGGGCTCACCTCGCAACTTAAGTCTTAATTTAACTTCTCAATATTTGGGTAGAAGCCCAATTCGCGGGCAAACACTACCGACGAATGTGAAATCCACAGCAAGCGCGTCCTCTGATGCGGATGCAAAGGCCGTGCGGCGTAAAACTATTTCTTCGGCTTGCGCTAAACCTCAAAGTGACTCTATTAATAAAAACAACAGTAATATAAAAAATATCAACAACCGTAATTGTAAGATTTTAGGCGGCGTTGATCCTTACGATTATATTCACAGCATTAATGACAACGTGAACGTTAGCAAAATGGACGGCCATGAATCTTGTTTTTACAGCGCTGCCAGTATTGATGAAATGATAAATATTAGGGCTCCTTACGGAGATAGTGGCCAAGTATTACATTCACATATTCATAATGCCTGTCAAACAGCGACAAAGAAACCAAAACTTAGTAAATTGGGAACAAAAACGGTGGGTTTGAAAAGGTAGGTAGCTCCCATAGTTAAATGCATTTTAGTTGTATATTTTCGTTGATTATGTCTCTTATATAAAATGTTGCTCAATAAATATCTTCCCGCTTATTCATGTCGAGGACAATTGGCTTATTTTATCACGTTTCCCTATTACTTCCAATTTCATTTCAGTATATGCGTTCACTGTCGAAAAATTAGAATAACTTGTTTTTGAAAGTCTTTATAAAGCACCTGTGGAAAGCAACACATACACACAATTTTATGACGAGTGCAACTATTACATATATAATTCTATATCTATTCTATAAGGAATAATTTTAAAGTGAGAAAGTTTTGAAGGATTTCATCGATACCCTGATAAAAATGTTCTGTTTAAGAACAGTCCTAATCCAACTTCTGCCAAGTCCTCTTTAGGAAAAAAGCCATACCTTCGTATATCTACCGGTGTTACATTCCTAACGAGTGCTAGTGCTGAAAACTTTCACTTCAAAGCAAATGGCGATTTTCCTCTTGATATGCCGTCGAATCATATATGAAATCATGTGTTAACACTTTCATTCATCCAATAGCACATAAGCCATCCAAAACAAGTATTGTATAATGTTATAATTTGCATATTTCCATACATCATACATCCATGAAAGTTTATACAATACATGGTTAAATCCATTTGTAACTGAGACAGTGGGAATATAATTACTTACGTGCATCGTAATTATATACCAACGTAATAGATTGTCAGCCACCGTAGACTTGTTAGGTGTATATATTTCTATTTTTGCATAGATATATTGAATTCGCAATTTATTTATTTCCTATTCTGACAAAACTCTTGACTAAATGCTCAGAGGTTGCGTTCCAATTTGTAAAATACAAGACGTTTAGATTTACTTAACAAAGTTGGTGCCACGCATCTGATTATTTTTGCATTCCGCAAGTATCCATTTTATACATCATATTAGGTAATTAATTCTCCACATATACATTCGTCTAACGTATCCACATTATGCGAGACCTTAGTCCCCCGTCGTTCGTGTATATCTTTTACCTTGCTTTTGTAGGACATTTAGAGAAATAAAGCACTTTGTTCGAAGAGTATAAAATGCTTCCACGAAATTCATATAGTCATAATAAAAAATTTCTTCATATTTCTTCATACGAAAATTTTCAATAAGATATGTCGAACATAAAATTTAGAATTCAATTCTTCAAAACAAAACGAAAAGAAAACATATTTGTTACATAAATACCTGTTGTTTTGTCTTTTTTCGTACATAAGCACTTATAACCACACCATAACCCTTGTTTACTTAAAAGCACAGAATTGTATGCACTAATGGTTTGCGATGTCATATCAAGAAACTATTAACAGAACCTTTGCCCCTATAAAGAATGAGTTTGAAAAAGCAAGAATAAAAATAGCTGCTAATCAACAGCGTTCTTGATAACAGATGCACAAAAGTTCTCCAAGAATCCCCTAATCTCAATTTCGAACAAAATTTTGGAACATCTATGGTTTTCATTGCCTCTGTGTAAACAGTAAGTATTTCTATGAATAATCTGATACTTTATAGAAATGCTGCGAAACTGTAACGTTTTATTTTGAATTAGAAAGTTTAACTGTTCAGCATAAATATATTAATTTATTTAACATAATATCAATAACGTTAGCTTGGATATAAATAATAAAAAATATGACACGTTTGTATCTGTATATACCTGTTCGTATCTGCTATTAATCCCAAAAAAAATCTTCTAAATATAAGATGATTGTTAATATTTTCAAAAGCTTCGCATAAGCCCATCGTTCACTTTTTGTCTATTTTATTTACAAAAATCTAAAACGTGAGTACTACCAACTCCACCGATGATACGTTATCAATTTTTTGAAAAAGGTAACTATGCAGTATCTAAAGTCATAGGCCAAAGAATGTTAGAGAAACCTTGCGCTGATCGTATCACTCTTAAAATTGACATCTTGATTAAAATTAAAAAAACCTATCACATATTGTACTTATTATTATTGTTGTCATTGCTGTGGTTGACGCTGCTATTATTGTTATTATTGCTGTTATTGTTGTTATTGGGATATTGGAGAGTGGGTGGCCTTGTTTGCAC
>NW_023998432.1:7090573-7091449 GCF_014805625.2 Glossina fuscipes
GAAATTAAATTCTTTCGCAGTTGACTTTACTGAATTTAATTTATTTAACAATTTTTTCTAAAGATGTGATCCTTGAAAATGATAGAGGATGCCTATAAAGTTTTCAATTCATTTAGAAAAATTTTTGTAAGCCTACATGAATTTATTTATCTTATATATCGTAATTGTAATCATTTTGGGTAAAATGTCATATATAAATGAGAATATAAAAATTAAAAGATTTATGGAATAAACCTGCATTCTTTAATAACACATAAATGATGTAACAAAAACAAATCATATATATTTGATAACATGTTTGTTTTGATATATATACCTCCCGTTCGTTTTGGCGTAATATATATTTATAGATGTATCTAGCGCATATGAACGGATTCTTAATCCCGTTACTTTGCAAACGTTTGATACAATGTGACGCCAAATCAAGCTATAACTAACAGAATTACAAATAGTGACCAATAAAATTTCAGATTTAACCATGACATTGTACCCAAAATAATTATAATATGAATATAGTAAACAAATAAGTAAATGCAAAATAAAGCGTGTCTTTCAGTAACAAAAAAAAATCACAAATATTTTTCTCAATAATTGCAAATTTTGCCACATTTAACATTTTCTTACGTCTCACGTGGTGTACTCTGTACATTGTTGCTTTTCCATGAGCTGTGTATATCCAATATATCTACACTGTCTCTCTTTTCCCTCTCTATGCATACATAATATATACTCACTCGTATACATACATATGTTATGAACATATCAGAAAAAAAACACCAAAGCATTTTGATCTATGCAAGAGCAACGCCACGTGTACGTCATGTACAGAAAAAAACGAATTTGGAAATGTTAAGAAGTTAAATTTGTTTTTTTCTG
>NW_023998432.1:7091459-7124923 GCF_014805625.2 Glossina fuscipes
AACGAATTTGGAAATGTTAAGAAGTTAAATTTGTTTTTTTCTGTTAATGCGACACGCGTTATCTTGTTAGTTGTATAATTTCAAAAAATCGGCAAAAATAGTTCCTGAAAGCAAAGTGTGAATTTTTTTTGCTTAATCGATAGGTATTTTCATATAGATTCACGTGATATAGGTGAATATAGGCGACATTTTCTAGTTTGGCCGCACCAGAGTGTCAAAGTTGGGTGTTCTCCCATATGCATTTTTCGCTAACATAGCAAATTTCAAAAAATCGGCAAAAATAGTTCCTGAAAGCAAAGTGTGAATTTTTTTTGCTTAATCGATAGGTATTTTCATATAGATTCACGTGATATAGGTGAATATAGGCGACATTTTCTAGTTTGGCCGCACCAGAGTGTCAAAGTTGGGTGTTCTCCCATAGCTATGTTATGGTAACATAGCAAATTTCAAAAAATCGGCAAAAATAGTTCCTGAAAGCAAAGTGTGAATTTTTTTTTGCTTAATCGATAGGTATTTTCATATAGATTCACGTGATATAGGTGAATATAGGCGACATTTTCTAGTTTGGCCGCACCAGAGTGTCAAAGTTGGGTGTTCTCCCATAGCTATGTTATGGTAACATAGCAAATTTCAAAAAATCGGCAAAAATAGTTCCTGAAAGCAAAGTGTGAATTTTTTTTGCTTAATCGATAGGTATTTTCATATAGATTCACGTGATATAGGTGAATATAGGCGACATTTTCTAGTTTGGCCGCACCAGAGTGTCAAAGTTGGGTATTCTCCCATAGCTATGTTATGGTAACATAGCAAATTTCAAAAAATCGGCAAAAATAGTTCCTGAAAGCAAAGTGTGAATTTTTTTTGCTTAATCGATAGGTATTTTCATATAGATTCACGTGATATAGGTGAATATAGGCGACATTTTCTAGTTTGGTCGCACCAGAGTGTCAAAGTTGGGTGTTTTTTCATATGCAGTTTTCGCTAACATACCAAATTTCAAATACCGTTAAAAATAGTTTCCATAAGCAGAATTTGAATTTGTTTAGTTTATTTGAAAGGTAGTTTTATATGGATTCATGAAATGTCCACAAAAATATTTTCTTTTTTTTAATATGGACGGATTAGGCTTTCAAACCAACTATATCTCAATTATAAGTATTTAACATGAGCTCTGTTAAGTCGTTAACAGAGGTATGTTAAGAGAAATGGTAGGTGTCTTTACTAGTTAAATTCGAATTTATCTTCACACCCTTATTATTTTTATTGGGATATTGGAGAGTGGGTGGCCTTGTTTGCACCTGTGAGTAGTTCTTGGTAATATTCCTGATAGTGGTTTAAATCGGCATTAAAATAAATTTGGTTTTAATATTTATATATTATTTTATTTATGTGATTTTAAATTCTTAAATATTAAAATAAATGATTATATAGTTTCATAAGTTCTATTTTAAAATTCAAAATTTATTTAATTATATAATGTTAAATTCTCAAATATTAAAAATGTATAATTAAATTAATTTTATAAATTAAGCCGTGCACGTCAGGTTTTAAAAGCGTCGCAGCTGCAAAAATTGAGAAAGCTGAGCTTCGACAAATATATTTTTATAGTATTTTTGTGAGTTGAATTTAGCAGTATATTCTTAAGTGATGACCACATATCAGGTTTGAAAAATAGGATGACATACGTTTACAACAAGCAAACCAGCGCATCTATAGGAGATGTGGATCTGTTATATCCTATAAAGTCGCCTGATAATGTTCAATACAAAAATTTCCGTAATCAGTTCATAAACTTCTTCGCTATAACCATAGCACAGCCTGTTAATTAAATACTACAATGGGTACTGACCAGAGGTTGGTTTGCTGTCGTCGACATCGAATAGACTCAACGCTAATATTTACATTGGGGTTAAAGGCTCTCGACATTAATTGGATGCCTCGAGTACCAAGTTTACAGCTGTTGGCAATGGACAATGTTTTTTGTTTAGACAACTTTTTTCGAAAAAAAAGTTAAATTAATTGAAAATGTTCAAATTTGTATACATATACGTTGAAAAATGAATGTTGAATAGAAGCATTTGAATTAAATAGAAAAGAAGTGTCTATGAAATATACATTCCAGTTTTAACCGCAAAAAGTCATATCAATGTAGTAGCGCTGTTGGAATGGGCGCTGTGATTGAACTGCGTCTTAATACGAAGCGGTGGGTTCGCATTCACGCAAGTTTATGCTCAATTTAATTTTGTTTAAAGGACATTTTGGGCAATGTCGAATATTGATGAACATGAAGAAATTGGAAACAATAATAATAACAAATTTTTTTTTTAAATAAGAATAATAGAACAAAAAATTAGAAGACTAGAAATTAGGAAGAATAATTATAACAAAAAATTTTTACCACGAATTAGGTAGATGTATAGGAAAATAACAGTAATTCTCTAAAAAGAAGGCAAGTTCGTTTATAAGAAAATGTTCACATCAAAATACCGAGAGTAAACTGCCAAGCAAGGAAAGATCAAGACTTGAAGATTCTACTGCTTATGCGTATACAAATGATTGCTTAAGTAAAAATACGTACAACCGCACATAAATATTTCTACCATAGCGCGAATATCTATTCAATACGTCATACTATCATGCACAAATGTTAGTAGTCTGTGATACAAATACATAGCGCACAAATTTCAATGAATGTGTTCGTGTCAGATGCTTTTCTCTTTCAAAGCGCTTGTTTGGAATTAATGTCTTGAAGTAGTATTAGAGGCAACGAAATGCGTAGATGTTGCAAAATTTTGTTTAAAATTGATAACAGAAGAATCTTATGGTCTTCTTGTGCATCTGTTATCAACAACGGTATTAACACTGTTAATTAGCAGCCGTCCGTGGGCTTGCTCTTTCATTCTTAGTATTTATACGGGTACGAATTCTGTTAATAATTTCTTGATACGTCGTCTCATTCTCTCGACCGTTTGCAAACCAGAAGCATATAAAATTCTGTTTTTAAGTCAATAGGGGTTATGGTATGCTTATAAGTGCGTATATATAAAAAAAGACGAAACAGCAGTTATATATTTAGGAAATATAATTTGTTTTCTTTCATCGTTCATTTCACATTGAAGCACTCGAAATTTTAAGTTCGTCAAATCCTTCCACAAATTTCAATAAAAATTTTCGTATTAAGAAATATGAAGAAATTTTATATTATTAAAAAAAATTATGCTGTAAGTTATTATATTTATCTTTACCTAATTCGCTTATTTTATTTGTATATTTATTATTTTAATTGCTTATACATATATATTTGATGTATTTTAATCAATTTTTCATATCGCAGATTATTCTACATGGGCCCTATTTGTGTTAGATAATTATTATACAATTTTCCACAATTAAACAATTAAATAAATTAATAATTCTAGCCTATCCAATTTGAACTGTTTTTTATTTTCCCGACTAGTATTCTCTAAGTCAGCGTGCTGCCGGAATTCTTAACGTAATATCAAGTAAATGGCGCTATGCGCTATGCGCTATGCAATCATCAGTTTTTTCCACAATCTTATTGGAAATCAGTTCTCTAGTACCTAATTTATATTAATTTTCATAATATTCTGATACGTACATTTCCCATTGGCACCGGTATATTTCGAAAAGTCTATCTTTGGGGTTTTTTAAAGTAATTTTCCTCTATGTAAATATCGTCACCGACTTCTGGACTACTTAGCTACTACTTTTTGTTTCCAATGTCCGCAAGTCCTTCTTTACCCGTTTGCAGTCTCTTTGTAATCTTTTCTCCCCAATTCGTGGCCGAATATAGTAAATACAGTCTATGCTCGCTGCAGTTTTCGTCCATGACAGGAAAACTTTCGGAACACTATGATCTTCGTTAGGAAATAACGTACGCCCGTCAGTATACGAAATAAGCTTATTGTTCATGAAGGTTCTTCGTTCACAATTCGTCAGCGCACGTTTGAACTATGATTCTTGTGTCAGGCTATTTCGCTTTTGCTGATGTAATATGGGGTTTCAATGGATCATAGGTATATTCAACTTATTAATTTTCACATTCTCTATGATGAGAAGTTTGAGAAGATATTAGTTTGGGGAAAAAGAAATCCATTATTTTTATATGAACTTCAGGACTTTATTTAACATGCGTCGGATTGTCCGATTTGGGTCAAATATGCACCGTTTTGTTGTATGATTTGTTGCCAGTTTAAAGGTAACTTCAAAATGCCTCTCTCATAGAAGTCCTGGTCTCTATTTGCAAAAAACTCTAGTAGTCGATTTTCACAATCCTCCCATCTTCCAATTTTTTATCATTAAAGAAATTTTGCAATGCAAGAAAAAGATGATAATCGCTTGGTGCCAAGTCCGGACTGTATGGCGGATACATTAAAACTTCCCAACCAAGCTCCCGAAGTTTCCGGCGAGTCACTGTAGATGTGTGTGGCCTAGCGTTGTCCTGGTGGAACACGACACCTCTCCTGTTGGCCAATTCTGGCCGTTTCTGGTCAATCGTTATCTTCAAACGGTCCAGTTGTTGACAGTAGAGATCAGAATTTAGCGTTTGGCCATATGGAAGCAACTCATAATAAATAATCCCCTTCCAGTCCCACCAAATGCATAGCAAACCCTTCCTGGCCGTTAGTCCTGGTTTGACCACCGTTTGAGGTGCTTCACCGCTCTTTGACCACGATCGTTTTCGCACAGGGTTATCTTATGTGATCCATTTCTCATCTCCAGTCACCATCCGTTTAAGAAATGGGTCTATCTCAGATGGAAATTCGATCCATCATGTTTTTTTCTGTTAATTGGTATGGCACCCAAACATCGAGCTTCTTTTTGAATTCAGCTTTGTGTAAATGGTTTAAAACTGTTTTATGGTCGATTTTTAGCTCCTGGGCGATGTTACGACTGCTAACATGCCGGTCAACTTCGATCATTTCTCCGATTTTATCGACATTTTCGACGACCGGCCTACCTGTGCGAGGTGCATCTTTAACATCAAAAATTCCTGAACGGAATCTACGAAACCGAAATTGCGCATAATTGGCTGTTACAGTACCGGAACCATAAACACCATTCACAATTTTAGCCGCCTGGCTTGCATTTTCGCCTTTGTCAAAGAAAAACTGTAAAATGTACCGAATTTTCTCTTTGTTCACTTCCATTTTTAACACGCTGTAACTCACAACTGAATGCACCAAACAAAAAACAGCAAAAGAATTTTTTTTACTGCGAAATGTCACCTTTCCAACGAGCATAAATATGAGATTGTTTGATCGATACTTTACGAGAAATCTATCAGTGCAGCCATCTACCGAAAATATAATGGATTTCTTTTTCCCTAAAGTAATATGTGATCTTTGCTCATTTCAACTTAATCGCCTTCTTAATTTAAATGACCGTCTTCTTGATCTTTTATTTTCCAATAGTAAGAACTTACTAGTTCTTCGCTCTGATCCGTTTGTATTATCTAAGTACTCATATAACCTCACTATGTCTATCTCTTTGAACGTACTATTGAGTAAAAATAATGCAGACTTATCGCCGACCCAACGAGAGCACGTTATCTTTTCCATAAAACTGATCAGGATATGTTACTTTACGTGCCGTGTTGTCATATGGTTTGCAAACTGCGGTGATATTGATGGCAGCCTATTCTCTTTATATGAAGTTCTGTCTTTTGCAATTTACTTGGTATGTGCTTTAAGCCTTTATCTGCGTTCCTTCTGGTTTAATGATGAAGAAATATGCTCTTTAGACGTTGTAAAAAGGGGACTTTACGGGGGAAAAATGGGGATTATGTTCCGTAATTTATTAAATGTTGTAAGATAGAAAGTGCCATGATGCCTGTGTTCATAAAATAAAGAATGAGATGGCGGTCGACGCGACAGAGTTTTTACAAATTTGTGAATTGTAAAAAGACATTTACTGGTGGTCCATCGTTCATGTGTTATAATAATACTGAGTCTTCTAACTCATCACAAATTTGTAATCTTTTTATCCGTACCGCAAATCATTATCTGAGCAGGAGGTATGCAAAACTTTGTGTTCATTGAAATCATGCAGTTATCACGGCATTAATTGTGCAAGGTAGTGTAGAGCTCGTTGTTAAGCTGGTCTCTTGGTGCAGTTTTCACTATTATTTTTAACAATTGTTTTAGGAGAGCTTGCTTCCTGACATCTTACATTTTATCCTTCAAATTTAAACCCCTTCTTGGTTTTGTTAAGCGTTGGTGTAAAGATTGTTGATCCACGCTTTGCAATAAAGCTGTACATTCCATTAACAGTACGCCTTCTTAAGTATGCTGTGATTGTATGATCTCCAAACTACAAATCTATATAAATAGAAGCCTTTTCTACGATATGCATTACGTACTTAGAGTGGGGATCCTCAACGGACCTGAAATCTTTATGACAGTCGGACTTTGTTGTGGGGTTCCTTTATTACTAAACTCTTCAACGGGGAAGTGAAATACCCGGGTAAAAATTAACTTTCCATCTGTTTTAATTAAGATATCTTTTTGTGGAACTACTTACGAATAATTTCACGCGTTTAGTGTTATTTTAATGAATACTATCATCTGTATGATAGCTACTCGAATTCCATAAACCATATGAAGGACGTCATGCTCGGATAATTTTTTTGATTGTAAATGACCAATTACTCAAGGGATCCATCCTATTTGATAAGACATTGACGACCGAAGGGAGAGAAAGTGATAGGGAAGGGACTGTGGCGTAGTGAGCGTGTGCTGAATAAATAAGTGTTATGCTTTTACAGTCCAAGCACTCATTAAAACTACGATTAAAGTAAACTTTACCGCATTTGAGATTTGAACCTGCGAACAGTGACTTGGCAGTTGCAATTCTTATTTACTCGGCTACTCATGCAGATGATATGAATTGGTATGGAAGTTGTCAGTTTAACATAATCATCCTAAATTTTGACATTTATAAATCTGTTTATATAAAATGATTGATTTAGACCCTCAACTACTTCTTATTGTTATTTTATTTTCGTAAATTTTGCTTTTCACCATGTCTTTCATTTTAGTTCGTTAGAGCATGCCAATTCTGATCCGCAAAACTAGTAATTATTAGTTCTATAAAAAATTCTCTAAACGAATTTATCTATTTTGATTAAGTTAATGTTTGAAAATACTCAGTTATAAAGTTTTAGAATAGGTTTTTTTTACTTCCTTTTCTCTTCATTTCTCTTCTTACTGCTCTTTCAAGGATTTATTTTCAATTAGTATAGGCTATGATATCCATGAATGAATTAAATAAATAAATAAAAATATGTATAGGGAGATGATACTCGCAGTTCTCGTCAAATATTAAGCATTTTTAGAGCTGTGTAGTTGACGTGATCACATGCATTTAAATTAGTATAAAGTTTATAAAAATATAAGAAACAACACTGACGACTTCGATCGGAATATTTGCCATTATTACTTAAGGTTCAGAAGAAAAGTCCAGCGGTGCACTTTGTGATACGTTAATAGCTCCGAATATAGATGAATTTAGTTACAGATTACTTTCACTAAAGCAGCGAATAATGTTGACCAGATAATCATTTGCTCGTTTAATAAAGTCTTCAACAAATCTCAAAAGTCATAAAAAATACATTTGTTGATTATCAGCGCATAGACGAGCTTTTGCATAAAACAAGAATTAATCAAATTAGTAATAAATGCACTTATCAAACTTGGCCTTATTACCGTACCTTAGGGTACCGTAGGCGAAATTTCTCTCAGAGTTGTTTATCTCTACAAACCGTTTTCTATTCTCAAGATATGCTTTTATTAACTTGGCGCATGAATATCTGAAGGCCATGTACGGGTCAAGTTTTTTAATAGCAAATAATGAACAACTGCATTAAACCTTTAGAGAGTAAGTATTGCTCTGAACTAATGCTACAACTACTGCTAATTTTTTTCCAGTCGTATGTTGGGTGGCTATTCTGAAGAAATTTAACGCTGGGTGAAAACCAGCAGATACAGCAGGTTTATTATTGTAATAATAACACTGATTTTCCAAGGGTGTTAAGTTATATTTAAATATAACTAGCACAGACACAACCTAAAATTTTTTCGCATAGCTCTGTTACGCCGGTAACTTCTGTTAAGGGAACTCTCGGAGGGATTTAGTTCAAAATATAGTTGAAATGAAACTTTTCGAGAATTTTTTTACAAAATATCATAAATAAAACGTGACTTCATGTAAATTAATTAATATTCGAAAGGACAACATTTTTACACCATGTCATAAATGGCGTTGATAAAGCGAAAGTTTGCGTAGCTACTGTGGCCAAACCATGCCCTGTACAAGAATGAAACTAGTACGGCATGAATCCCCCATTAATAGGCTTACCAATGATGTCCAGGATATATGATATTCGGAGAATTTTCCTAAGAGGCACAAGATAAGCGTCTTTGGTAATTAGATGCGAATTTTTATGGTTGGGCTAATGGTGCGTATTCCTGAGTTTCATGTACGAAATTTTTATTGCTTTAAAGAATATTAATATCATAATTCCTTTACATTTGCGTAGAGGCTTGACGAAGTACTATGGTTTTCAAGATAAATTCGAATTTAACTAGCAAGGAACCCTACCACATCTGTTAACAAAACTCTATTAACCCCTTAACAGAGCTTTGTTAAATAATTAACATTAAGTTATAGTTGAATTTGGAAGCCTACTCCGTCCATATTAAACAACGTTAAATATTTTTGTGAACGTCTACATGAAAATACCTTTCAAACAAACTAAACAAATTCAAATTCTGCTGCAAATTTTAGACTCTGGTGCGGTGAAACTAGAAATTGTCCCCTATCATCCTGTCCTGTATCACATAAATCTATATAAAAGTACCTGTCAAATGAGAAAACAAAGTTGAAACTTTTCTTTCGGGAACTATTTTCAACGATCTTTTGAAACTTGTTATGTTAACGAAAATGTCACCTATATTCATCTACATCACGTGAATGTATATAAAAGTATCTGTCGAATGAGCAAAAATGTTCAAAAAATGTTGGGGAACTATTTTTAACGATCTTTTGAAATTTGTTAGCGAAAAATTGGTGTGAGTATAGTGTTGTATAATATTAATATTATAGTATAGTGTATAGCGTAGCACTAGTATAGTATACTCAAGTACAATATAGTATAGTACAGTATATACTAATACAGTTTATACTATACATTAAACTATAGTCTAGTATACTACAATATATACTAGTAAAGTATACACTATATTGTAGTTTGGTGTAGTACAATATATACTAAACTTTACTATACTGCAGTATACTACAGTGTACATTGTACCAAATTCTACTATACTAAGGTATGTACAATATTGTACTAAATTTTATACTACACTACAGTATACAATATTTTGCACTAAATTTTGCTATACTACATTATATTGTATTTTGTACTACATTTTACTACACTGCAGTATGTACCATTTTGTACTAAATTTGCTTATAGTACAATATACACTAAATTTTACTATACTACAGCATACTAGAGTGTACAGTGCATTGTACTAAATTTTATTATTACACAGTATATTATTTTGTACTAAATTTTAGTACGCTATAGTATATAGAATAGTGTATAGAATATAGAATATAGAATACTGTATACTGTAGCGTAGTAAAATTTAGTGCAATATTCTATATACTATAGTATAGTAAAATTTAGTACAATGCACTGTACACTGTTGTATACTGTAGTATAGTAAAATTTAGTGTATATTGTACTACACTAGACTATAATGTAGTGTATACTGTACTATTATATATTGCACTATACTAGACTACAGTATGGTGTATAGTATATATGGTACTAGAGTATACTATACTATACTACTACACTAGAGTATACTATAAACTATACTATAATACTAGTACTATAGTCACACCCATTTTCGGTAACATAGCAATTTTCAAAAGATCGTTAAACATAGTTCCCCAACTTCTTGAGAACTTTTTTTGCTTATTCTGCAGGTACTTTTACATAGATTCACGTGATACATGTGAATATAGGTGACATTTTCGTTCTTATCAGAAATGGTAGGTATCTTTGCTACTTGAATTCAAATTTATTTTCACAACCTTACACTATTCATAACATAATTTAAAAGATAGTTTTTCTATAACTGCATTTTTATCTCTTTCTACCTATTTGTAACAAAAATTTAAGTGCGAAATTATATCGCTTTTTTTCCATAAAGGATTGGTATACTAATAAGTGTCGTGCTGAAATCCGTAACAATAGTTGTGACAAGAAACTAATTTCCTTCTTTCTAGTGCAATTATTGGAATTTCATTAGCTGATTGCCAATTGAATTCGTAGCGTGTGTACTGGCCACTCTTTCAGCTATAGTGTGTTAACTCGATGATTGGTTATATATAATGAAATGTATAGTTCCTATCAAAGTTTTAGTAGCATTGAAAAACATAGAGAAGTAAAGGGTTCAGAGCAGTTTATATAGGTTTCATGAATATTTTTAGAAAGGTGTGAGTGCATTTCGTCAACATTTTCTAACTTTTCGTAAGCAACTGTCTCGGGAACATTTATTCTCATACTTATGGACTTTTCTTTCTCTATTTTGCAAATTTTCGTTCTTTATTAAGTGTTTGCAAAAATTTTGATCATCGACTTTTAAAAATGAGAAAGAAATGGAGAATGCCTGTGTACATAACGGTTGAACTCGATGGTTTTGATCTTCTTCTACATAAGATAACAGTTTTTCGTTTAATATATTGACTGTTTCTGCATACGCTGACGCTAATCATTGAGCGCTCAAATTCTCCTTCCAAATTCTTTACTTTTGTTTTTTATTTGAAGAATTCTACTGCCAAAGCCCACCAAACAGGTTCAGGGGCTTATGGTGCTGCTGCTCCGTCATATCTCAATTGTCGGTTTTGGTTTCAATGGTTCAGAAGTGACGATTCGAATTGACTGAAAATGACACGCTTATTGCAAGAGCTATCAAGGGTACATTGTTGCAGCTCGAATGAAAAGTTCTGACACACTCAGCGTACCCACGAGATATGGCACCTCCAGATTATCATTTGTTCAGATCGGTACAGCATGCCATGGCTGGCACGTGGGTCCACAAAGTTGAAGAAGTGCGAAAATGGATCGATGGGTGGATCGTTGCCAAACGAACATAAGTTCTTTTGACGTGATATCGGCATGTTGCCAAGAGAAAGTGATGGAAACTATTTTAATTAATATATATTGTACCCATTTTCCAAGAGAAAAAGTGATCGACGTTTTTGCAAACACCTAATTATTCTGAATTCTGCTTTAAAATACTTGCTACAAATGTGTGAAGTATATTATTTAGATCCCTATAATCCGAATGTTCTAAGTTTACCTGTGTTGAAACGTCCATTTTCATTGAATTGAGTGACACTTTTTTTTCACAAAACTATGTCGTTACCGAAAGAAAGTTTTGGCAGAGAAAGTTTTTATCTTATGGAAGAATTTTCAGTATATAATATATCATTTTTATACGTCTTTTTTTTAAGATCTTAACGAAATTTTTCCTGTAAAACATTATTAAAAGTACATCACCTTTTTCGATTACGTTGTTTTTAATCCCTACACAATAAATGAAGTAACGAATTTTTGTTTTTTTTCACATATAGGGATGTTTTTATTTAACTCAATGTCCCTACTATTATTTTCCAGCACGAGGAATTTAAAAAACTTATCAGAATCTAAAAGTTTTTTTTTTCATCTTCCTCTAACAATTTGGAAACTAACGCAAATTAGAAATAGAGCTCCAAATAAGTAATAAGTAATAAAACAAATTTGTATCAGTCGTCATATTTGTTCTATATCGTTTGTTTGTTTTGTACTTGCTTAATGTTAATTTTAGTTTAAGCAAAATTTTGTCCTAAATTTGATGTAATTTCAAATAAACAAAAATTCTGTTCACAATTTCGCAGTTTCAATGTACAGTAAGATGACGATATTTGTTCACTTGTAGCGCAATTCAATGATAGCAAATCGCTTTAATTGTTTTTCCTTATTTTTGCTTATATTCGATTCATTGTCACCAACGAAATGAACATAATATAGGTAAATAAAGGTATACTGGAAAGTTTTAATTTTTACATTTTGCAATCCTTTAACAGTTTATAAAACAAGCTGAAGTAAATTTGGAAATTCTAAATCCAAAACTCAGGGTTAAAAACCTTTATGCGGTTTCTCTAGTCTTTTCAAGAATCTCCGCTTTAAGAGAACTACTTAATAATTATTTGATTTGTTCATTGTAATTATATTATATTATCATTACTTTAGGTACCATATTATCTTTAAGAAAGAAAGCTACATAGGCTTAGAATATATTCCAGGGAAGTAGTGTTTTGGAACAAGCAAGTTACGTGGTTGGTACTATAGCTTCTACGTGTGATGTGAGTGCAATATGTGAAATATATACATCAATAAATTTTAGTGAAAATACTTTCTAACGAAAAATGAAGAAATTTTTTATAAAATTGGAGGAATAATTTATCTTCATTTGAATTATTACTCATATGTTGACTAATTTTATTAGCATACAGATTTATTTTATATAAATCATGTAAAAAAAATTATGAAGAAAAGTGTCCTACAGAGGTATTTGAGAGTGTCTACAAGGGTGATAAGCCCTGGACATGGTGACGAAGTTAGGTTTTCCTGATAAGTTTTAGTGTCATTTAAAACATATCAAAAACTGCGCTTAAATGAATTCGGTAAAATTGTTTAGATTTAATTTAGTGTCTTTTGTATGTGGGTAGAGCATATTTGGAGGAATTTTAGGTTTTTCTTCTTTAAGTTTTAACGTTCTTTAAAACATATCACAAATCTGCACTTGAATAAACTTATCAAATTTTTTTATAACACACTTTGTACATTGTAACTTTTCGCCAATGGTATACATACACTATGTGGTGATTGATAACAATAAATTTCTGTTTTAATTTTTTATAACATCAAAGTATGATATCTTTTTTAAGTATGTGTGTATCTTTTGTTTTTCTCATCATTTTGTTACATTAAAAATTGTGGCAATACCAAAAATGCGAGCAATGTTTAGTGAGCTAACTTCGTGCCACTGACAAACAAATACTTGTATACTCAAGCATAAGACACATGGCGGTATTTGCCTAAAGCTTCATTGCGCTCACAAACTACTAAAGTTTGTAGCATTCCACGCTAGGTATATACGGAGAATTGGTAATAGGGTAAACAAAAACTTAGTAAAGTTTACATAAATTAAATAAATTAAACTCTTTATAAGAATACACTTAATTAAAATTTTTTATAAATTTTTAGGGTGTCGTTCGGTTCTTCTAAAGGTTCCATGGTCGAAACATTGGTTTTTGAAACGCCAACTCCTTTATCAGAACATGTAGAACCAAACTTTAGATTTGGTTCCGAAGGCGACCATAAGGCACCTGCTTATAATACGCATACTAAAATTAACATGGACGACAGTGGTATCGAAGTTCAAGAGGAGTAAGTATGCAGATTTCATATTCCGATTAGTTAATTTCATAATTTTAACGTAATATTGCGAAAATGTATAAGGGAACTTTAATCATATTTGCACGATTTGAGCTTTTGAAGCTTATTTAAATTTTGAAGTTAAATTTTTGGATTATTTCACATTACATTTTCAACAATGTTTTTTTACTTCACTTGAAATTAACAATTAACGTTAAAAGAAAAAATATGTGTAAGCTGCTTACAACTTTTCGACCCAAAATTTGGGAGAGAGATGCGTTGGCGAACTGTGTACACACATATTGTGGTGTTATACATTATCAACACATATGGTTTTCTTAGTTTTAAGTGTTTTGCTTCTACCTTTGTAGAACTATGTATTCAACTTATTGGTTATATGGATACTATTCTATAACGTAAATCGTTTCTCGTAATTTTATGTTTTTAACTCCTTATGAAATTAATCTGGCACAAAATGAATTGTAATTTTTAAAATGGAGTAAACTTTATTTACAACACTTAGGAGATCCATTTGCTACTTATTTACAGGAACTTATACTTACAACGCTTTAATTCTCGTTCTGGGCTTGGTCATTAGAATATTGCAATTAAACTCTCTTGATCGACTCTCCCGATTAACATTTCAAATATTAGTTTGGGGAAAAAGAAATCCATTATTTTTATATGAACTTCAGGACTTTATTTAACATGCGTCGGATTGTCCGATTTGGGTCAAATATGCACCGTTTTGTTGTATGATTTGTTGCCAGTTTAAAGGTAACTTCAAAATGCCTCTCTCATAGAAGTCCTGGTCTCTATTTGCACAAAACTCTAGTAGTCGATTTTCACAATCCTCCCATCTTCCAATTTTTTATTATTAAAGAAATTTTGCAATGCAAAAAAAAGATGATAATCGCTTGGTGCCAAGTCCGGACTGTATGGCGGATGCTTTAAAACTTCCCAACCAAGCTCCCGAAGTTTCTGGCGAGTCACTGTAGATGTGTGTGGCCTAGCGTTGTCCTGGTGGAACACGACACCTCTCCTGTTGGCCAATTCTGGCCGTTTCTGGTCAATCGCTATCTTCAAACGGTCCAGTTGTTGACAGTAGAGATCAGAATTTAGCGTTTGGCCATATGGAAGCAACTCATAATAAATAATCCCCTTCCAGTCCCACCAAATGCATAGCAAACCCTTCCTGGTCGTTAGTCCTGGTTTAACCACCGTTTGAGGTGCTTCACCGCTCTTTGACCACGATCGTTTTCGCACAGGGTTATCTTATGTGATCCATTTCTCATCTCCAGTCACCATCCGTTTAAGAAATGGGTCTACCTCAGATGGAAATTCGATCCATCATGTTTTTTTCTGTTAATTGGTATGGCACCCAAACATCGAGCTTCTTTTTGAATCCAGCTTTGTGTAAATGGTTTAAAACTGGTTTATGGTCGATTTTTAGCTCCTGGGCGATGTTACGACTGCTAACATGCCGGTCAACTTCGATCATTTCCCCGTTTTTATCGACATTTTCGACGACCGGCCTACCTGTGCGAGGTGCATCTTTAACATCAAAAATTCCTGAACGGAATCTACGAAACCAAAATTGCACATAATTGGCTGTTACAGTAACGGAACCATAAACACCATTCACAATTTTAGCCGCCTGGCTTGCCTTTTCGCCTTTGTCAAAGAAAAACTGTAAAATGTACCGAATTTTCTCTTTGTTCACTTCCATTTTTAACACGCTGTAACTCACAACTGAATGCACCAAACAAAAAACAGCAAAAGAATTTTTTTTACTGCGAAATGTCACCTTTCCAACGAGCATAAATATGAGATTGTTTGATCGATACTTTACGAGAAATCTATCAGTGCAGCCATCTACCGAAAAAATAATGGATTTCTTTTCCCCAAACTAATATTTCGCTTGTAAACCCTTTAACAAGGTTGTTACCATTACCTAATATATGTATTTAATGCGTTTTCACGGTAAATTTTTTGCCAATTGTTGCTAATCTATTCGAAAGTCGCCAGCTGCGTAACACAGGTAACGCGCCGTGCATGTGTACTTGGTTTTCCCTTTCTTTAGAATTTGGCTTCCTAGAAAATTGTCATAAAAACTTAAATTTTCGTAACAATTATTCCTCAGTGGGAAAACATGCATGTTAAACTCGCTAAATCTAAACATAAGCTCGGTAATCTCTTTTCATTTTATCAACATACGGGAAAAAATAAAACGTTTTTAAATAGTTTTTTATTGAAACTTTCAAAATTGGCGTAAGAGAACACCAATCACTTTGAAATCCCTTTAACAAATGACATTCAGCGCAAATATGCTTACAATTATTTCGATTGTAAAGTTTAGAAGATAGTAATTCAGTAATAATTTTACATTTTTAGTCTCAGACTTTCAGACAGAATATTATTTGGATTATGACAAATTTATGCTAATGTCAGCGTGAGCTTTGTCTGCTAAACTTATGAATATTTACTTTATTTATAGTCTTGGACTTTATTTATGGCCTCTCTAGTTTTTCAAGTTAACGTTATCTATATGCGGATCGTATGTTGTTTACAAAACTATATTAAGAGATTGCCTTTTTTCTACAATTTATTTTTAAATATTCAATCTTACGAAAAAATGTGAAAATTTCAATTTTTTATCCAAATTTGCGTAACTACGTGATTTTAAATAAATAAGATGTAAATGAACGAATGTTTCGGCAAGGTGGCTTGCGATAAATTTCGTTATTCTTTCTCTGCCTGGATTTGATGTGTGAAGTAAAAAGTTAATAAAGCCGGCGTGTATACTTAATAACAATTGTGGGGTAGTGAACGATTTAACAGTTTATTACGTGAGTTTTTTTTTTCTGATCACTTGTGCTATACTCATTTTTAGTCAAACTTATTTTTTCCTCATTCTAACCTTATACTATTATATATTCATCATATCCTTTATACCTTTATCTAAATGATCAAGCAATTTCGTTTTTTAGCAATTAATCTATTATTGCCACGCTGTTCTTGTTTTATAATTTTACATACTTCTACAATAAAAATTTATTTCCGCAATTTGTGCTATTCTGTTACCCCGTTTCTTATCCAAGTTCCTTGCTATATGTAATGTTACTTCTTCTGTCACCCTCTTATCCCTCAAATGCCCACATCATCAAATGGAGGTATTACTTCTCTATTGGACCGACGTACTCATGAGGTTCCAATTGGCTCTCTCTAATCAAAACCTACGCATGCCGCTATACAACACTGTGCATTTTCTATGGCAACGCACCTCAAAGTAGTTGGTCGCTAATACTTCTACTAATGACATCAAACGTTATGGAGCTTCTAAATGTCCATATGTTAATCTGACCAGCATTGGCATAATCAACTTTAGGTTTTATCAACAAAGGCATTTCGATCTTCTAAACTTGCGATCTTATCGAATTTCTTCGAACCATTATTAAGCAAAGCATTTTAGCCAACTATCGTCTTATTAAAGCACTAGGACTCGAATTAACAACAATCCGATCTCTTAAAAAAAATAATAATTGTTGCGTTGAATATCCTTTTTAGTCTACTCCCTGTACCTGCAATAGAGAATTGAGCTCTGTAGTTGCAATATATTTCTGAACTGCATAAGTTATTTGAATATCTCTTGATTTGATAAATAAGTGGTAGCTTCAAAAATATAGTCCCCCAGCCAAACAAAGCTTAAGCAAAGGTCGACTGATTTTCGACAATTTCATTGAATTATGCTGCTGTATTCGCCAGGTTTTTTCTGGTAATTGTGAAACCGGCATTTACATATAGAGTAAATCATAAATTGTTATTGCACAAATTTGATCTGCTAGGATTTACGCCATACTTGGCTGGATAGATAACATTTTGCATGAAAAGTAGCATACAAAAAATTGTCCTCAAATCTCATCTGTCGCATAACATTTTTGTTTTTCCGGGGGTTTCTCAGGCCAAACATTTAGGTCCTGTTTTATTGTGTTAGATCTCAATGCTCTTCCTGCATTTCTTCAGTACGTCAGAATGGTTATATATGCAGATAATAAGAAGTTGTGTTTACCTTTTAATTCCCAAAGATGTCCACGTTTATTGCAAGTTAATATGAATAGTCTAATGGTTTAAGAAACCTTCAACTTGAATAAATGTAAAAAACTCACTGCCTTTAAAAGATCTCCTTTCTTCACATTTCATCATATTAATAATGTTAAATTGGAATCAGTCTTTTCACTTGCTGATCTAGGCGTCGCTTCGATGGCGGCAAGGCTTCAATCTACATATA
The DNA here is from genome assembly GCF_014805625.2 of Glossina fuscipes. NCBI lineage: Eukaryota > Metazoa > Arthropoda > Insecta > Diptera > Glossinidae > Glossina > Glossina fuscipes. The sequence goes on from NW_023998432.1 coordinate 7,109,267, forward strand.
GAACTTATAGTTAAAAGAATAAATATTTTGCTAGTTTTTATTAAACGTGGCGCGAAGACATTCGACGACCCTTTCATAACCAGAAGTTATTTATGAATCTGGTCAGATTTGATCTTCAATATGCTTCAATAGTTTGATCTAATTGAATTCGCTTAGAAAAGTTCCTTCACCTTATAAACATAGGCTTCGACTAATTCACTTACCCTCACTAGAAAAGCAAAGGTTTTTGATTTAGCTATACCTTTTTTTTATGATTGATGCATCAGTTTTATTAAATAAAATTAACATTAAAATATTCTCTCGCATAGGTTGCTAATTTCAGCAATGTATACTGAACTATGAACTCTTTAACAATTTCGACTTCTTACCAGCATTTTGAATGACTTCTATCATTTAATTTCGACGTTGGATTGTAACTATGTAATTAAAGAGCGTCGTCGACTACAATTTCTTTAATTTTCTAAACAACCGGGTGCCAAAGACTTTTTCTTGCGCTGATTTACTGGTATTCTTTCGTCCTATACTCATATAGTTTTATGATTATGAGCTATAGCTGAATGATGTATTCAAAAAAGATGACTTTTCAAATTTTATGGATTACATTTAATTTTGGAATTTATTTCTTTTTTTGTTATGTTGACACACAGGTTCTCTACGTATATTGGCATTATCAGCCATTTCGAATTTTTAGTTATAATAGATATAAAGGTTAGATATGTTTCGGTGTGGTTGCCAATTTGTTTTGACTATTATATTTGACGAGTCTACTTTGAGTAACAAAATTGTATACAAGTGGTATAATGTTTTCACAGAAGGCTGAGAAGATGTTAATGACGATGCTCGTCGCAGGCATGTCAACAACTAATGAAAACGTTAAAGCGATGAAGAAAATTGTTGTGGAGAATTGTCGAATAACAATTAAAGAAGTTGCTGAAGACGTCGGCATATCTCTTGGCTCATTCCATACAATTTCTCCGCCAGCTCACGCGTTATTGTTTGTTAATTATTTTTTGGCCAAAAATAACACCATACTCATACCTCAACTAACGTATTCACCGGACTTGGTCCCTGCGACTTTCCCTTGTTTGCAAAACTGAAAAGATCCGCGAAAGGACATACTTTTGCCACGACTATGGAGATAAAGACTTTGCTGGAAGAGCTCAAGGTCATATCGAAAACTTATATCAGAAGTGCTTCGAAGATTGGAAATGCACTGGCATAAGTATATTATATTTAAGGGGGATTACCTTGAAGGAAACAAAATAGATATATAATTGCTTTTCGACATATCTTACAAGATTTTTTCTCTTTTTTGTTTCTTTCATTTTAATTTGTTTATCGATGTGTGTCCAATTTGATGTCTTTTTCTATTTGAATGTAGTGTAAAGCACTAAAACATGAGATTTGCATTTTAATTCATAGACTAGTTTTTTCTCAGCTGATAGTAATTGTAGCGGACTTTCGCGGTTTTATTGTATTTATAAAAATGTATGTTCTCTCTCTGTGTGTTTATGCCCTTTAGATTTATATGTAATTTCTGCTTGTTTGCGCTTCCACATACATTTTGTCATACTTCCGTGTTTAAACTGTATTTTTAATTTCAATCTGACCTCATCGTTCTCTATAAACGGAAGGAAGCGTTTTGATCCCTTACCGGTAACAAGTCTGTTTGCGTGATTGTTCGTCTATAGTTCGAAGTATCCATCACTGGTAACCATACAAAGCTTGAAAGTAGCTGGTCTGTCTTCCCTGTACGTTTAAGTATAAGTACCTCTAGTTTTACCATTTTCTTAAAGTTAGTGTGGTATAAAGATGTGTAGAGCATTTTCTCTTTTGTATTCAGATTTTTCTCTACACTATAGGGACATAATTCCGCTCTCTTATAAACCTATCATAGTCGATATATTCATAAAATATATTGTGTTAGAACTACGCAACACACTTTGTATGTATATTTTTTGTTTCTTTGGCATGTCTCTAAACATATGCTGGTGCAAAATTTTTTTAAGTATATGCTCATCAATATTACATAGTATAGACATATCCATAACAAGCTAGTATTCTCTATATTTATTTTTGATTGTTGCAACCGAATCGTATACCTAAGCGCTCACTTCTTTATTAATAAGTTACGGATAGTCTATTGAACTGGACGCTAGTTTTCTTTTCTTCCTACGAAAATCTCTTATCGCATACGGTGTATCCCAGTTGTATATAACATAAATAATTAAAAATACCTATCGGATACCTTGTAAACATTGAAAAGATAAGTTGAAAGAGAATACGAAGCTCAAAGATTCTCGTCTATATAAATTTCTTAGAGAGAGACTTCTTGGGAAGACCTGAGCATACCCTGAATAAGACCCGTATATGGCAAACATTAAATAGCAGTAAATGATGTCTTTTCTATATCTCCCATGATTCTTATAAAATTAAAATTTACGTTACACGTGGCCCTCGAGCAGGTACCTTCACATAAAAAAAAAGTATTGATAGCGAACGAGCCTAACAAAATAGAGAACGATGACGAAAGGAAAACTAGCATGGTGAAAATATCTTGATTATATAACGTACGCAAAGAAGAATTGAGCGAAATCTGTGGTGCGCTCGATCTTGAAGCCAAGACTACTGTCGATGATATGAGAAAAGCTGTGACCTCCGATTTAGCAACAGATAAAAAGATTAACTTTTATGGCTAGCGGCTAAGTATGCTGGAAAAACTCTTCACTTGTCAGAGGCCACTGGGCAAAATACAAGCCACAAACGGTACACTCAAGAGCCAATTTCGTCTGGTGTGGCCATGGATAAAATTTTCAAGCGGTCCGTGGTCCGAACTTCCTCTGGATATCATGCTATATATAGTGATGGAATTACAAGCGGCAAAAAGGAACAGAAAGAATTCATGGACAGTGTGGCAGGAGTTTAAGCAAGAATTTTTCAATTATTTTTTGCATACATGGTATCTCGAGAGAATGGATGTAAACCTTAACGAGCCAACCATTTCAGATGGAAGGAGAAAAGTTTAAAGACTACGCGCTACGCCTACGATATGATGCGGCGTTTGTGCTGCCCCTCTCAATAGGAGTTAGAAAGAATTGATTGAAATAGCCGGCGGGAGTACCAACTTTTCTTTAGAAATATGGTTTGTAAAGATTTAACCGAGACGAATATGGTTGGTAGAACAATTTGATGATATACCAGTCATATATCACGAGGCAAAGGTAAGGACCATCTCGTCCACCGAGAATGATTGCTCCGACCATGATAAATGCCAGTAGAAATGTCTGTCTCCAATGTGCCCAACTAGGCCATTTTACACTCGATTGTAATAACCAGTAATTCCCATTATGTTGGGATTGTAGTCTTCCAGGAGTACTAACAAAGAATTGCTGCCGACAAAACACCGGCGAACACACACAAGCACGAGGTATGACAGTGAATGCGGCGACAAAAGAAAGGAAACCTAGGACACAGCTAGGTAGCTTTCCTAACCTTAGGAGGCCTGTCGAAAATAGGAATTGTAGACACCGGAACCACCAGAAGTATTTTCTAAAAAGATATAATCGGTTTGATTCACCACACAATGAATGCTGACGCAAGATGTAGCACAATCGGATGGCGGGTGGGATATTACAAGACCGTAAGTTATGACTGTGGCGGTATATGTAGGCGAAACATCTTTTAACCTGGAGTTAATAGTGGCAGAAAGAAATGTCGATCATCTCACATTGGGTGTGAATTTCTTAGCTAAAGTAGAGTCTATTAAATTACGCAACCATAATACTGCACACACTACGCCAACGGCAGTGCTCAATCGTCAGGCGTACCCTTTACAAATGCATCAAAAAAGACGTACATCAAAACGGCGATTAATTACGAAGAAATGCACCCTCTCTATACACGGACAAAAGCAGCGAACAGGAAGGGACCTAAATGATGAATTAAAAAACCTCAGCAAACACTAATAACAGCACAGCAGAAATTTAACATACGAATGAGGAGAATAACATGAATAAAAACTTCACAGCGAAGCTTAGCGAAGAATTAGCAAAATTTGGGAGTAACAAAACTGTAAATGACATTGGGTGTCATTATGTTTGAACGAAGGATGAGATTCCTATTAGATTACGCTACCACAGGAAGAACCCGGCGATGCGTGCTATTATTGACAGAGAAATAGATAAACTAATCCAATCAAGCTGAATTGAACCTTCCAGCAGCCTATACAGGACACCAATAGTGCTAGTCTCCGAGAGAAATTGGAGAATGAAGACATTGTATAGATTACAGACTATTGAGCATCAGGTCTGTGCCTCATGCTTACCCCCTCCGATGGATAGAACGTATTTTAGATAAATTATTTGAAGCCAAATGTATCAGCACGTTTGATTTGAAGAACGGATACTAGCAAACTCCGATAAACTCCAACAGAAGGAATTGTTCAGCATTCACAGTAACAGGACGTCGTTTCTACCAATGGCGAATTAAACCATTTAGCCTCTATTTGGCATTTGCAATATTTCAACGAGCACTTGACAGTGTCATCGGAGCAACGATTTGCTTACCTCTAATTGAAAAAGCACAGAAGAACACAAACAACACTTACAACATGTATGAACGCCTACAAAGAGCTTATCTATTCATTAGAAAGAAATGAAACTTCTTTTAGAAACAAGTGCAATGTCTTGGGCACCTAGTTACAGAAAGCGGTGTCAGCACAGACCCAGAAAAGGTAGCCGAAATTAGTAACCTGCAGTCCCCAACAAATGTTTGAGAATTATGCCGCTGCCTTGGTACAGCGCCATGGTAACGACGAATTGTTTCAGATTACAAAGAATAATCCACCCCTTGAGCGCATTATTTTTCAATAATGCGCTCTGGAATTGAGTAAAGTAACAGCAGAAGGTTTTCGACGTGTTAAAACGGAAATTAACGGCAGCACTTGGATTAGACTGCCCACATTTAGGCGAAAGGTTTACCGTGCACACCGATGCAAGCAACATCGATCTTGGTCTTACCCCAAATGCAAGATGGTGTGGAACAAGTCATCGCATATGCGAGACGACGTTTAGGTGGACCTGAAAGCAAATCTTATTTTGAGGGTTATCACCTAACAATAATCACCGATCACCAAGCCTTAAAACGGCTCAATTCAAAGGAAAACCCGACAAGCCGTGTTGCTTGCTGGGCCCTCGAACTCCAACAGTTGTCATATGAGATAGAGTACCGCAAAGACAAATATAACGTCATCGCTGCCACACTGCCGGGATAGACAGAGGAAACCGCAGAAGAAATGCATCGATCAATCTTCGAGTCTGTATAATACCCATGGATAACTAAAGTAATGAAACGAGTGATTGCTGAGCTCATGAAATATCCAAGTTTCACGGTAGTCAACAATAAGTTATACCACCACACTTCACGGGTAATAATAAGGGACAATCCTTGGAAGTTATGCATTCCGGTCTTTGTCAGAGAGCGGGTTCTTTATGAAAACCATGACGCAACGATTGCTGGACACCCAGGAATCAGAAGAACGTCAGCTCGAATTATCCATCACTACTATTGCTTACGAACCTTGAAACAAACGGCCAAATAAGGGCATGGCTATGAATCTTGTCAACGCTGTAAAGTAAACCAACAAAAACCTGCTGGAATATTGCTAACTCGATTACTAAAAAAGTCAAAGTGCACTGTGAGTGCAGATTTTATGAAAGTTCTGCCACGTTCAACCGCTGATCATAATATGACATTAGTATTCTTCCGAAGTGGACTGAGATTGTCCCCTTGCGATAAGCCAACTGCATTGCTAAACGCCTTTAAAGAAAGGATGCTCGCTCGTTTTGCAACTCCGAAACTACTTATTACTTATGGTAACAATTCGTAAGTCGCCAATTTAAGTGTTTTTTGGAAGACATAAACACGCGGCAACAGTTTACTGCCTCTTATACGCCACAGGAAGATGCTACTGAAAAGATGAATCTAACCATCAGAACTATGCTTGCACAATACGCAACCAAAGATCAAGGTCATTGGAATAAGATGACACTGGAAATCACCTTAGCTATTAACACTTGCATTTTGGATACAACTAAGTAGTTGGCCAGTTATCTAAACATGGGCCGTGAACTATGGTCACCTCGAACACTTTAAGGTGGAGACATCCTGGGAACAGGCACAAAAGGGAAGACAACTGGAGAAAAAGGTAAACGCATGAAAAAGCTGTTTGACATAGCCAGGAATTATATGTGGAAAGGTGGCCAGAAACAGGTCAAACATTAGGAGGAGAACATGGGTACCGGAGATAGACCAGAAAGTGTTAATTAAAAAAAACTATCTGTGCAATGCCGCGGAGAACTTTGTTGCAAAATTGGCCCAAAGACTTTAAGTATATTCAAACCGGCAGGAGGAATTTATTACAGTTGCACGTATCTTTCCGTAATCGTTAAATTAATGCAAAATGTATTTAAGCCGCTAGTAGAAAAAGTGTTATTGACGAAACATCCACTGTAGGGATATCTCTGTCATTAAAAATAATTAATTCTAAAGACTAAATTTAATGTACATGGTACGATTATAAGGGCGTCTAGTAATGGTTAAGAGTGCAAATTATCTACGAAAAAGTAAACATTTCCAGTTGTATTCTGCATGGTTCGACCTAAACGAAAAATTTATCGGTTTACTTTGTTTACTTGTGATTTCAATGGGTTAATAAATACGTTGATCTATTAGGTCGAGTCATAAATAACTTCCGATGCAGGTACGTAGAACCTGTTGCTCGTATTTGACCACTATAAGGCGACGAAACAAACAAGTTTTTGTTTTCACTAAATAGATGAAAATTCAGATAATCGTATGTCAACTGTTTTGTGTGGTACATGGTACATTGAACTGATTTTCGTAACATCTGGAATGGACAGTCAAAAAGTGAAGTTATTTATGACTCGACCTAGTAAAATAGTATTGTTAGTATTATAAGTATTTACAGACTTTTTCATTATAAAAATGTTAAAGCTAATAATTTGGGGTTTTAACAATTTATATTCATATTTAACATAATTTCCTTTATATATACCATTAAGCCATGTCTTCGTTTCAAAATTAGCTTGGTATCTCTCACAACCAGCTTGATTTCAAACTCTTTTCATATAATCACATTAGTTCAAAAGTCCGTTTGATTCACTGTAAACTCGTTAGATTTATCAAGTTAAAAAATTAGTATTTAGCAAGTTAATAATTATGCCCTATAACGTTTGATTTTTTATTGTAACATTTGTTACAAATTCAACCCTGGAGCATTGTAGTAGAAGTGAGAAAAATGGCGGTTGTGGAGATGAAGTGTGGATTTTGATTCCTTTAAATTAGGAATCTAAAGCGAAAGCAGCCTTCACGTAGCCTAGTCGCCCAACATATCAATTCGTGACAATGCCGTTTGGCTTATGCAATGTACTGCAAACGATGTGCCACTTAATGGATAAGGTGATTCCGCTTTACTTACGTCATCAAGTGTTTATTTATTTGCATGACTCGTTAATTGTTTCTGAGACTTTTGATGAACATCTTCGAATATTGTCTGAAATTGCTTTATGTATGTGTAAGGGCCATTTAACTATCAATGTTGAGAGAAGCAATTTCTTATTAGAAGAAGTAAAACATCTAGGACACTTAATAACTCACGATACCATCCAGACATAATCTGATAAGGTTCAGGCGATTTATGAGTATCATTTGTCGAAATCTGTGCATCAGTTACGGGGGTTTTTGGGCGTTTGCGATCAGTATTGACGCTTTGTTCCTAATTTTTTGCACTCGTTGACTGATAAGTTAAAGAAAAAGAAGACTTTCGGATGGTTAAATGAACAAAAACTCTCTTTCGAGAATCTAAAAGAAAAATTATGCCTGCACCGTTGTTATATAATCTAGATTTCATTCGCTCATTTTCTATCCAATGTGATGCAAATCAGTTTGAAGTAGGTGTTAGCTCAAAGTAACGAAAACGCAGACGAGGTGCCAATTATTTATATGTCTCATAAATTTAAGAGTGCCCAAGGGAGCTATTCTATATCCGAGTTAGAGTGATTAGCATGCTTTACGACTAGTAAGAACTTCTGAGCCTATATGGAAAGGCAAGCATTTGAAGTGATTATTAATCCCACTTGTGTTAAGTGATCAGCGTCTCAAAAGTATTTCCACAGTCAATTGTCTAGATAGTCATTGAAATTGCAAGGTTGATGAAATTTATAGGTTACACCTACATACTTTGTTCTTACAAAAACTGATCAACCCTTTCGAAATTAACTTAACTTCCGATGCATTTTAGTTCTGCCAGTATGGTTCGAGATGATTTTCAGTTTACGCTGAAACAGTTACTTGGCATAGAGATTCTAAACGGTTATATTTGCAAGTGAACCGAATACGCTACAGGAGACCTAATGCAGGAACAAAAGTACTGGAAGTTATAGGTTCCATCCGATCTTACCTATTACTTAATTAAACGGGCTCATAAGCATCCATTGAGCGCCCACGAAGCTAAAGCCAAAACCATTAATCGGCTAAAATCGGCCTGGGTCATGCTATTATGAGTTCAAAGATATTAACAATCAAAGGCTAAACATCTTCTATGATAAAAACTTACGCGCATGATTAACTCAACGTTACTATTTACTTTCCAGCGATATCCGTTTTACATAAATATGTAGTAAAATAAACAACATCCCTAAAGATACTTCTTCACATAACCAATTAAAACACTTTTGTCAGGTTAGCTACGTATCGTCTTCTCAGAATGGTTGTCCGCAACAACTCTTTCGTAGCATGCGATTCGGCGTTGGAACATTTGTTACAAATGCCATCCTGAAGCATTGCAGCGTGTAGGGTTGTTTCCCCCAATACGATGGGTTACGGTCTGAAAGAAAAATTAATAAGCTTTCGGAAAAAAAATGAAAACTGTAAAATGGCGGTCCTGAAGATGGTGTGTGGGTTTTGATGTGAATAGAAGAAAAAAAGTGATGTGGTGAAACAATATAAGAAAAGTGCCAACTTAATTGAGAAAAATAAAGTAGAAACAGTTTGTTAGCCGTACCCATAAGTTATAAAGAATTTTTTTTTGTTAAATTGTTTTAAAACTGAATATTGTTAATCGAAGCCAATTTGCTAACAAAAAAAAAAACTAAAAACCGTCAAAAAGATATTAAATAGAAATGTTTACAAAACAAGACAATATCGTAAAAATGCTTTTAAGAGAGCTGTGAACAAGTATTTGTCTTTAAAAGAGCTGATCAAAACGTTTGCTGTTGTTCTCCATAATATCCTTTGACTAACGTAGTTTTTTATACATACGTAATCATTTCTAGTTTAACGCCTTTATTCGTATCATCATAATGATCATCGCTGTAATCGCAGCAAATGCTACAATCATTTCTTGTATTATAAATGGTAAATCAATGAAAAACAAGTCTCAATTTTTTTTTTTTTGATCGCTAAATCGAATGTTTGAACAATGAGAACAGGATTGTAGAAAATTGTTTATAAAAATTAAGTGGACTACAGAACTATTTTAACAAAACTATAAAAGAGAAGACGAACTCCAAAAGACCAATAAAACCAACAGAATGCAAACGAACATTACTTGCTTAAAAAAATTAATGTTTGATAATTCGTGTTAAGTTTTCTCTAAAATTCAAACAAATTGGAAAACATGGTCTCTACCAGTGATGGACAAAAAAGAGAAGAATCAAAATTTAGAAGCGTGTAGCTTCATTAATAACCTAATTCGTAAGAGAAAGGAGAGTTCTTGAGATGGAACTCTCATTTCTAGTTGATGCGGCATTTCCGTAACGTGAAGAAGCTGTCTATGGGAAAACGGTTTGAATTTATTGTCTTTTTAAATATATTTAAAAGAAAAATTCCATAAATAATTTAAGAAAGAAACTATAAATTCATTTATCATCACTCTTATATTCATGTGTTAATAATTATGTAAATTAAAAACCCCAAATGGCAGAGTGGAATTGAACCGTTTGTCCACTCGCCACTGTAAGATGAGTGTATACTGATTTTGTTTTTTTCCATAATGTATGTAACACTCAAAAACATGCTTCAGAGTCCTTATAAAGTATATATATTCTTGACCAGCGTGAAATTCTGAGTTAATTTGACCGTAATTCCTCAGCCATATCTAACAAGGTAATGACACAATTCTAACCCTGCGTATAGCCAGATTACCTTGAAGTTAACACAACTAATTTTTATCCACGTAGTGACGTATTTGTTTGGCGATAAGGGATTCACTTGCTTGAGGATTGCAATTGGCTGAAACTTTTTATTTATTTTTGCAACCAGAATGACTTTGACATGACCTAACGCCAATAGCACAAGATTTTACAGCGAGTATGCTTTCCAATACTTCACATTTATTGATACATCTAAATCCGAACCTATCAGCACTGTTATGAGCGGGCATGTAGTGTTTTGTTGATTACGATTGAAGTTATAGTTAACTAATGGCATAGCCATATTAGTTAAACTACAGTTTAATACACTCCCATCAATGTCGTTGTCTGCATAACGTTTCAAAGCGAATCTGCATTTTCTGTATTTCTACATTTTTTTTTTTTGTCATAAACTGAGATGAATCCTTTTTACATTTCAAATAACGATTCTACGCTTGTCACAGTAAATGCCATGTAACCCAGGTGTGTTATACCTTTTTATCATACATGTAGTTTATTTCGCAAACTAATAATTTAGCTCTTTTGTAAACCACGACTTGTTTTCTCTTTCCTCATGGAATAGCATTTACACAATTTAGCCCATAACCCTCAATCAATAAGATGATATATTTGATTCCAATCAATAGTTCAGAAGTTATTTTCCAGATGAACATAATTGATATTTTTAAAATCTCTATATTTAAGGATCTGATTAGCCTACTGTTATTCAGGCAAGAGCTTAAAACTTATAAAAATAGCATCACGCTGTAAATTGATCATATAAGACTTCCTTGAATCCTTTACTTGCTACAAATAAGCCCAAGAGAGTATTTGTGGTTGCGCTGAAGTGCACTGGCATAGTTATATTTACTACTACTACATTCATATCACGTACCGCTCGAGAGAGTATTCTCCACTAATATATTGTTAGTGAAATTTATTTATTTATTTATTTTATTTATTCCACTTATACTAGAAACTCAACTAAACAAATAACAGTCGAGTTCAATTGGCTCTTAATGCAAAACTTATATTAATTAACAAAAAAATTGAGTATAAGCATAATAAAACAAATAAGAAGAGAAAAAAAAAAAAAAAAAAGAAAAAAAAGCATGTACACTATCAGCATAGGAGCACACTTACAACCGGTACAGGACCAAATTGTAAATGAACCCCTAAGCCATCGCAAACATGAATAAGCCTGGCAACCGATAATAAATTGACAATAATTCACTTTCGAAACGTAACGACTTTTTAAGGATAAAAGCTAGTTTAAATACGACATAGGTAAATCGCGCGTATTAAGCAATGTTGCTTTAATGGACTTTAAAGAGTCCGATAACGAGAATAAGTGGTAGACGTCATTTAGGTTCTTGCAAACGACTCTGAGCGGATTGAACAGCTCATAATTAAATTTACACTGATTAAGCTTAACCAAGATAAAGTGCCTGGAGAAGCGGTTGAGGACATTAAAGCTTATTTCACCAAGTAATGAAGGCGAGTCAATAGCACCATTTATTACTTTAATTAGAAAGGAAACGCCAAGAACAAATCTACGTTTCTCAAGAGACGGTAGGAACAGCAGAAGCAACCTATATTTATACGGAGGAAGAAAGGCAATCGGATCTCAACCCAAATTTCTAAGGGCAAACAGCAAGAATTGCTTTTGAACAGATTCAATTGAATCTACGTAGCACCTATATGAAGGAGACCACACAACTGAGGCATACTCGAGTATGGGTCTAACCAAACACATGTACAGCCTTTTCGTAATGTAGGGATCATCAAGCTCTTTGGACCACCTCTTTATAAAACCAAGCGCGGACCTAGCTTTGCTAATCGAGAGCTCAATATGCAAGTTAAAACGTAACCTATGGTCAAATAGGACGCCTAAATCTGTAATCGAATCGACGTCCTCCAACTTATGCGAATCTATGAAATACTGAGTAATGAATGACTTTCTTCTTGAGAATGAAAGCTTCTTACATTTACTCAGATTTAGTTTCAGAAGATTCAAAGAGCACCATGCAACAAAATTATCCAAATCACCGTGAAGCTGATGTGATTGCGATTCAACAGAGAAGGAAGAAAACAGTTTCACATCATCAGCATACATTAAGATCTGGCTGGAATTAACCACCGATGGGAGATCGTTAATGTATAAACTAAATAAAATAGGACCTAAGTGACTTCCTTGAGGTACCCCAGATGTAACGGGGAATTCATCCGAGGTGATGGAGTTAAACAAAACCCTGAAGGATCTATTGTGCAGATAAGAGCTTATCCATTTCACTAAGTAGGGTGGGAAACCAGAGGCTTGGAGTTTAAAGATAAGTATTCTATGGTTAACCATATCAAATGCTTTGCTTAAATCAATCTGTGCGAGAGCCACTAGAAAAAGCCTTGAAAACATGACAGGTAAACTCTAACAAGTTGGTGACTGTAGATCGCCCTTTACGAAAGCCGTGCTGGTGCGGAGAAATATACGAATTAATGGCAAAGGCCAAATGCTGAGTCACAATACGCTCGAACAACTTGGGCAAGACACTCAACTTGGCTATGCCTCTGTAGTTCTCAACAAATTGTCTACTTCCACTCTTGTGGATAGGAATAAGGAAACTATTCTTCCAACATGAAGGGAAAACACCTATATTCAAGGACAGGTTAAAAATCTATGAGATCACACCACATAACTCGACAGCGCAAGATTTAAGTACACATGATGGGATTCCATCAGGTCCAGGCGAACAACTGTATTTTAGTGAACTCAACCCTTTAAAAACATCATCTTCCGAAATAACCAAGTTAGGTATTGAAACCGAGTTAGATATAGGATATGGGTAGTTTGCTGATAAATCGAAATTCGCAATGGAAAAGTTTCGTCGGAAATACTCAGCAAATAGATTTGAGATTTCAAAATCATCCGAGGAATCAGGGCCATTAAAAGAAACATGAGAGGGATATGTGGAAATTTTTCTTTTAGAGTTAACAAATTTAAAGAAGAATTTAGGATTAGCAAACAGAGAGGATTTAATGAACTGAAGGTATCTGCAGTAATATGATGGTTGAGTGAATTAAATCTATGCCTCGCCACCGAGTAAGCGAAATAGTCGAGCGCAGAGCCACTTTTCGAATATTTTTTGAATAGCGAGTCTTTTCTATTCTTGTGACATTTAATTGTTTTATGAAACCACGGGGGACACTTGCTTCGAGCTCGACAATGCTTGATCGGAACGGATGCAGCAATAGCTAGATTTAATGTATTGTACAACGATGACAATAAGCTTTCAATACTACCGGTTGAGAAATCAAGCGTCAGATGTGAAAGACGATGTTTTAGTAATACAATATTGATTTTATGAAAATCATAATAATTATTTCAAAAAGTTTGATTTGGCACATTAAGGCATTTCAACAAACATTAATATGATGAAAGGAAATGCATAGTGATGGATGATAAGGATCCTCAGGTAAACTAAAAGGTGGACAACGATTTACGTAAATCTCGGGAAAATTGGCAAAGCAGAGATCAAGCAGCCTACCATTACAATTAGGGGTACGATTATATTGACCCAAATTATGATCAAACAATTCACTAAAGAATACAACAGCCCTATCAGACGTTGAAGTAGGAATCAAACAGCCAGAATTATCAGTGTTACACCAAGTGACTTGAGGCAAATTGAAGTCACGCAATGCAACGACCAAATCGGTTGGTCTAGACCGCTTGGCCACTTCACAAATGAGGGCAGCGTGTTTCTTGTAAATGGAGATATCAGAATTTGGGGGAATATAGGAGCACGTTACAAATAGATGTTTATCAGGCATATTCGCACGAATAGCGATAAATTCAGCGTCAGGGAAGTGGGAAATTCAATTAAATTGGACGGGACTGACGCAGATATGGCAATTAATACACCATCACCAATGCGATTCACTCGATCATTTCTAAAGACTTGGAAAGAATTATAAGAAAGTTCCGACGAATGAAGATCGGGTTTTAGCCAAGTTTCAGTGAAGGCCAAACAGAAAAACTCCGTGCTCATTGAATTTAGAAAAGTAGAACGAATTTTTGAGTTTATGCCCCTAACATTTTGATAAATGAGCGATAGTGGGCCTGAAGAAACAATTAGTTTTTTGAAGGCGACAAGACTATTGCCTTGGTATTACGGTGACGATCACGAGGGATAAATTCCTTAATTAAGGATCCTACTGGCCACAGTGATTTGTTTAACAACATATCACTGTTTTCAGTCGGAACTAGTATTTTAAAAGAGGAGATTGCCCTAGATTGAGAAGGAGCCATTTTGAAAATGCTAACGCGCTTTAAGTTGAGTGATGGGACTTTCGCCGCCAGATAACTTGTTATGTTATTCACCGAAGTTTCAGATGCCAGTCTTGACACAAATATTGCTTTTCTGGGTGGAACTGCCGTCAAGCAAATGTCATTATTGGGAACAGGAGGGGGGTTCACGGTAGGAGAGTTTCGAGTTGGGGAGAATATAGATTGGGTTATCGCCCTTGTACCTGCAGCTTGTAAGACTTGCCCAGTCTGGTGACCAGCATTCACACGCGAACAGCCAGGAGGAGAGGATGATTTATTTTTCTCTTCATTACTTTTAGGCGATGGCGCTTGATTAGAGTGAGTGGCGGCTCTGGGCGGAGATACCCTTGCCACTTCAGCGTAGCTTAAAACCGATGGACTTGCCGGTTTGTTTGTAACTGTTTTGCTACCAACCGGCTCAGCAATATCGGAAACATTACTGTTCATATCAGAGTTAGAGGGAGCGGTAACTTGTACCGACGAATTAGATTTGGAGACAGCCAGAGGTGACGTCCCACACGCTACGCTACGAGTAGAGGATGAGTGTCCAATAAAGCGACACTCATCAAACCTAGACTTAATGAGCTCAAACTTTTCCCACAAGGAGCCGAGATTTCTACTCAATTCCGAGAAACCATAACGTCTCCGTGCAAAGTTTATAAAAGTCAATGTCCCGCTGCCTACAGTCAGGACATGACCATCTTAAGCCTTTAGACGGATTAGCGATTGCGTCAGCAGCACGGCCGAGAATACCTGCACACTTTGCATGACCAAAGCGCTCGCAGAGCCAACAAGAAACGAATCTATCAGAATCCGGGCCTGATTTCGCCCGACAAGGTGTATATAAACACTCCATGTCCTGTCAAAAAGACAGTTGTGGATTATGAAGAGCAGACACACAAATCACTAAAAAAATCCTGAACATAAAAATTTATCAACCAATTTGTGCAAAACTTCTCTGTTAGGTTGACACTGTAACGTGAGATCAATAGCAACACAAACTCGAAACAGCAAAAAAATAACAGAGAAAAAGAGAGAAAACAAAAAAAAAATAAAAAAGACAGATTTATATCAGAGCTCAAAATTTTTGTTTGCAAAAATCAAATGAATCAAAGCGTAAAG
>NW_023998432.1:7129923-7154974 GCF_014805625.2 Glossina fuscipes
ATAACATGAAGACCAACTCTGTCAAATGCTTTTTCGAAATCAATTGAGAGAATTGTTACGTGATTTCGTTCGGAAATTGCTTTGCTTGTGAAATAATCAATATGTAACAAAGCGTCGATGCACCCTCTACCCCGCTTGAAACCGACTTGTTGCTTTATTATCAGGTTCTTATACTCAAGAAACCAAGATAATCTAGATGCCATAATCTTCTCTAGAGGCAAGGTAACAGAGAAATTGGGCGATATTCTGATGCGATGGAGACATTTTTTGACTTTGGAATTGGAACAACTGTTGCCAGTTTCCACATGTAGGGTATATGGCCAGTCATAAATACCGTATTATATAGGTCCAGTAATTTCTTTTTACTAGACTTAGACATAGCACTGACCACTTGGTGGAGATGCGATGTAGATCAGGTGTCCTCCTCTTCAAATTGGTGTGACAACTTTCAAGTTCTAAGGTAGATATGTAATTCTCCAGGAAGGTGGCACATCTGCCAATACAATTTGAAAGAGAAATTGGAGTCCTTTTATTTTCAATGAAAGCACTGGAAAAGTTGCTGCCAGAGAAGTATTCCCACCACATTTGTCCAAAGTAATTAGAAATATCATGTGCGTCAGTTAAAGTTCCATTAGAACTGCAGATGGCAGAACTTTCGTTCAGGTTTAAAGGTCCATTGAGTCTGTTGATTTTGTACAAGACAACTTTCGCTGATGTTATTATATATCAAATATAATCGATAATCTCGTGAATTAGAAGGTATTGTTTTCTTAAATTCTATGATATAATGACGTTGTTTCCTTACGTACTTCAAACAAAAATCGTTAATGAGAAAAATAAACTCTGGGCGTTATAATTTTATATAGAGAGTCGCCAAATAAATGATCTTTTTTCTTTTACTTTGTAATAAAAACTAAACGGTAAAAGATATCAACATGAGTTTTCTTCTATTTTAGATATCGATTCATGCCTCTTTATTCAAAGATGATGTTTTATAAATCACCGCCTCTGGAATTTTGTAAAAATTCAATCCTGGAACACCAATTTTTCCACATAAATCTGCTCTAATTTCACCAATAACACTTATAATCTTGGTGAATAAAGTCATTGCGAAATGGCAAATTATTGGAGTAAACCAACATAATCCCAAAGTAAAAATTTAATAAAGTTATATAGCATTACTTTTATGCCAAGATCAAATAGATTACATTGCTGTTAAACTTTCTTCGTAATGGATTGATGATACCATGAAAGGTATTGCAACATTTTGTTGAACCTACCTATCATCCAATTCGTGCCATAAAAAATTAGTAACCATGATTTTGTAGCGTTCTGATTCGAGAATAGTGAAATGGAATTTTCATGTTCAAAAATGACATAAAGCATACCGAAAAGTGATTACGTTTTTACGAAGTCATTTAAACAAACGTAAGCTTCATTTTACACGTAACCGTGGGTTCATTGGCTTTGGAATAACTTTTAATTATTTTTGTGCGCTGTACAACAATGTAGGTATGGTAATAACAAATATGGTAATGAAAACAATTATAGTGTTTTGAAAAAAGAAAGATTTCAAATCTCAGTGAATCAATTATTTATGTTTACTTTCGGAATCATAAAATGGATGATACATATATTTGTATTCACTATGACAACTTTATATTCACAAGAAACGACTGTTCTTGTGTCTCGTTCAAACTCAGTGAAAAATTGATTTTGAGTTTTGCCGTTAAGAAAATGGCGCTCTATTCCCTTCTCTCCTGAACATTGTGTTTATATCAACAGGCAAAAAGAGAATTCAATGTGGGTACCTAAATATCCTTTTATCTTACTATATGTCCAAAAGGAAGAATTCTTGAATATGAAAAAAGATCAGCGCAGGTATTTAATAAGCCACTTATGTTTGGTAGTGTCAAAGGATGGTTTACGAAATCACTGTTGCCAACGTGGGCGGCAATCTCACAATTGATTGTCAGCGCCTTTGAAATTGAAGGTCATAAAGTATTCCCATTTGCTTTTCTTGGTTTTTGTTAATGCATTTACAACCGGGCTTACACTTCATTCTTTATGCCAGACCTTTCACAGATTTTTTGTTAATATTCAGCCCCCTAAAAAGTCTTGGTGTTATGAAACATTGAAAACCATTATTTGCTTTAATTAACAAATAGTGAAAAATATTTGTGCGTTTATTATTTACATACAAATTATGTGTAATTTTATTTAAAATTCAAATTCTCATTTGTTATTTTATTCATTAAGAATAAATGATAGTATGAGCGAGATCGTGAAAGTTGTCCATAAAGCAACTCGAAGTTTCACTTGTCTGTTATGTTTGTCTTGTCTTGTGTGTTCACTTATATGTTAATTAATTTATCACGGGTTAATCTTAATAACCTAGCAGTTTGCTATGACTCCTACATTTTTTGTTTTAAATTAGAGAATCGTCAGCCTGTATGTAAAGAATTCTGATATTACTTTATTAAAGCTGAGCATATTATATTAATGTTTAATAAAAGGATATTCAAATCCACGAGTAATTAAATACAAAGAAACAATAATAATAATAAAAGTAAGCGAAAATGTTTGACGACTGTACTATTTCACAATTTGACTCCACTTAACCACTGGCATCTTATTTTTCGTTGCTCCTCCTACGCGTCACTTCGCCCGTTTTTCTCTTTGTTTAGTCAATCTGCTTATTACTATTCTAACCATCTACACTTTATATGGATTTTCCCTATTATTTCATTAATGACTACCACAATTTAAACAATTAGAAGACGCCCACCTCACAAAGATAGTGTATGTGAATATCGTTCCATCTATTGTCCGGGCCCCTTGTTACCAAGCTCATATTCAATCAATTCAATCAATAAAGATAATTTTTACTTTGTATTTTATATAATCTTGCCGAGAATCCTAATTCAACCTTCAGTATTATATTCCCAAATATTGCATTTCTTCTTTCACCAAACTGCAGAAACCGAACACTGGATTCTTAATTAACTATTAGTGGACGGATTTGCTTAATTAGATAACACGGATGAAACAAATTCTCTTCTCTCGCTCTCTCTCTTCTCTGTTAGTTTTTTGTTTCGATTTCTGTGTTATATTCGTTTCAAACTTTCGTTTCACTTCCGATTATTATAGTTTCTAAAATGTAGGGATATGGATCCTTAGGATTTAATTCCGGAATTTGACACTGTTCAAGAATATGTGTACTTTATAATGTTTTTGAAGTTTGTTTCTGTGAGTTAGACAGGTTTTGTACCATAATATTGGGTAGCTATGGTGAATTTTTTCCCTTTTTGTACAGATACTATAGCGTCATCTGTGTGATATTGGTAAAAGTTGGTATAAATTTATTTGCTGTAGTTTGTGAATAATGGGCAAAATCCCATCTTTTTATATCTTAGAAAACATATGTGCTCTTAGTTTACGGGGATGTCATCTGATCGATATTGCCCATTTTCAATACCAATCTGCGTTGACAAACTTCTAATATTTCAGACAAATTTGAAAGTGATAGCTTCAATTTTGTGGCCAGAAGAATGTTGACATTATAGTCTCTAAAGACTGTAAAATTTCCTTCTGAGTTTGGCAAACGTTTTGACAAAATTAATATACTCCTCATTTTTCGTTGATGAGTGTAGCAAGTAAGAAAATTATATTCGGTCGTGATCTTTCATCATCGTCCTACAAAAGACCAAAACAAGAAAGAAAGTTATATTCAGCGGGGGCTGAATCTTCCATACCCACCACTATACTTTTCGCATTCTACTCTCCAAGTTCTTTTATTTGATAAGCATATCCATGGTACTATTAATAAAAAAGGAATCGCTGTGTCTACCATATTCATTTTAGAACTAACCCAAGTTTAGGCAGATAATATATCTTCACCTGAAGAATAAAAAAAATATTTTTAAACATTTTTATAATTATGATAAACAGGCATGAAACATCAAAAAAGTGACAAATATAAAATTTTATCAATTGTAATCTTGTGTTAGCATAGCCGATTCTTTCCATTTTTGCACATAAAGAGTAGAGTGTTTTGTAAAGCAACCGTGGAAAATTTCAGCCTTCTAACTTTTATAATTTCAGAGTAACAAGCAAAAACCCACAAATTTTTGTTAAGAAGAACCGAGTTGCGTTCAGTTTATACTCTATTGCGGGCCTGCATACAGAAACTTCCAATGTTTCTACCAAATTTCAAGTCTATATGTTTATTTTTACGACCAGAAGATTGCCAACAACAAACACCACACAGACGGACAGACAGCTTAGAATTTCACGTTGACCAGGAATATGTATATTGTATAGTCTCTGAAGTGTCCTATTGGGTGTTACAGACATTATAAACAAAATGAGTACCACCCATCCTACGGTGGAGTGTATAAAAAGAAAAACAGCTACATTTTTGTGCTCTGTAATATTGCAAGGCCGCGGCTGGTTTTGTTCGCGCTCAGAATAAATTTCGAAATTTATATACTATGTGTGTTGTATTTTATAAGCGACAAATAAAATACACAGAAAGCAAATTTGTTCACAGTTTTTGTTTACAACAGACATTACGCAGAGGGACATGTTTAAATCAGTTCAATATTTGATTCTAATCATGTATGCATACTTTGTGAGGTCTCTGAAGCCTTCTTCTGGGCTTTTCAAACGTTTTGGTAAAACCTCATCCTTAGATGATAGATAAAAAAACAGTGCATGTGCTTTTACTCTTTAAGTAATATTATTTCGTTCCGTTCTATTCTATTAATGCATACCAAAAGTACTTCAACTTTCACAACCGAAACCAGAGCTATCCTTCACGCTGCGAACCTTGCCCATAAAAACAAACTCAAAACCGTCATTGTTACCGACAGTTTGTCTGTATTACAAGCTATTCAGAACACTTCGACTTCGAGATGGGGCACCACCAACAAATTAAGGAATATAATTACTATACCCGACGGAAAAATTAAAATGTTATGGTTACCAAGTCACATCGGTTTATTGGGAGATGAGCAGGCTGATCGAGCGGCAAAGTATGCTGCTGCTGCTCCTCTAATTATGGATGATGTCATGGAAAAGTTGGATCTTCAAAGATGCATTGGAAGAAATGTCAAAGAGAAAATTGCAGAAGGAAATTTACAATACCATCATTAACACTACTCTTCCATTAAACCTCAATCAACGCCACCTTTATATCCAACAAATTTTGAGAAAACCAAGATCCAAACGTTTTCAAGAATTCGCCTTTGTCATACAACTGCAACTCACCAATGGCTTTTGAAGAAGTCTTCCTCCCCAATCTGCAGTTGTGGACAAACTCTCACTATAAAGCACATTCTCTGCGACTGCCTTAACTTTTTCCTGGCTAGAGGTATTGCATTTGGAACGACTAACGCTATGGACATTCTACAATTAGCTACAGAACAGAATATCAATACAATATTTTACTAATGTACTTTTATAAATTAGAGCCGATAGCCTGTGTTGTTAGTGCTCAATGTCTTTTTTTAGTCTAAGAATTTATTTCATTAGTCTAAAATTACAATAATAATAATAATAATAATAAGATCAAGAATCCATTAAATAAATTTCAAATATTTTCAAAAAAACAAGCCGTATATTATGGAAAACAAGGGAAACAAATTGAGCGCTGAATTTATTAATGTTTAAAAATTTAATACTTACTACCTTCGAAGCGAAAATGATAACAGAATAGCAATATCATACGTTTTTAATCGTCCGGGTACGAAATTATACAACGATGTGCCGTTACATAATTTTACAACCTTGCAAAAGTTTCTTTGCATTTGTATGGAAATTTTTGGGTTAAGAGCATGTTAACTCTTTCATACATTTTCAGTTTATTTGTTTAATTTTATACTTGAAGTAGTCTATGTTTCGATTAAAAAGCATTAAGTCACGGGCATTGACGTACAGTTATATATACTTTCCGCACTCCTCAGAATCAATTCGTCCATTTGGATCAAGAGCTCAGTGAAAGAAATAACCATTGGACAAATAAATGATTGATATAAGTAAAACTACTTGTGCGCTTATTTAATATAATTTAAAACGTAAGTAGAAGAAATTTACGTTCAACTTTAATTAGAGAGTTATCTTGTTTCCTGTTTATCTGAATAAATAGTATGCAAAATTGGAGTGATATTAGGAAAATATCGTTATTTTCATAAGAAAGCGAAAGAAAGCAACAAAAAAAAACATTGATGCACATATTCAGTATACATATATATATATAATATATATACATATATAAGTATCGATAGTATTGTAAATATCATAGGCGCTAACGCCACGAAAAACATGTTCAGCCCCATCGTAAAAGCATACGCATACACATAATAGAAAAAACTAACATTTAAAAGAATTTTTTATATTTTGCCAATGATTTAATGGTTAGAATTCAAATATATCGATACGCAGGGAAATATTTATGACATTTTATATTAAAGCATGCTTATGAATATATATGTATATATATTTGTTAAGGAAAATATATATGCACTTAAATGTGTGTTGTGTGTGTGTATCTATAAGTTTTTTTTAAATCCATCTGTGCGAATATGACGAAAGACTACTAAGTCATCACAGATAATACAAGCAATGTACACACTTGTATTTGTAATTTACACTTCTGCACATGCATTGCAGATATTAAGCTCGCCTGCTCCGCTTCGTGTTAAACAATAAGCAACTAGAGCAACTTATAAAAAATAAGCGTGAGCACATAGGCGAAAGTATGCATGTACGTAAGTTTGTATGTAAATTTTATTGATTGTGTATGGTTTTTTTCGTTTCTTATGAGTGAGTGACCATATTGTCATAGTAATCACAGGCACGAACGAAATTTGTTAAATAGATATTTGTCTCCTTTGGAAAAAAACTTCATACATATGACAAAACGTTCAACTTTTTTTTTCAATAACAATAAATGCGAGCACGTCAGGAGCTGGCCAACTGGAACTATTTTCACAAACTTGATATGACAATCGACTATAAGTTGTAGAACTTGCAATCAAATGTGACTAATTGAACTAAATTAAGATTAAATATTGAGAACAATTTTCCTAATTGGAATGTCACGCTTTTTCCAAAAAATATATTACTTTAAGAAGCCTCTAAATTCGGAGTACTACCAATGAAGCGACAAAGTTGGTATATCACAAACCATTCAGCAATGGGTATATGAAATGATTATCGTTCCTCTCATAATTTATAGGTAAGGTGTAATTATAATAATAATATAACCAATTTGATTTGCAGTCTATTTTGTTTTAACACAATTAGGCAACATTAAAAGGGCTAGCGTTTCGTATAACCCTTTATTTGCCACAATGAGACAATTTGACCCGTTTGCTTGTTTTAATTTTTATTAGAGCGCAAACATGTATATGTAAAGATGACTACTATCCTTTAACCTTAAGTTCTTAATCGATCAAAGAATATTTGTGCCAAATTTAAGCCTCCTATATCCTATTTTGTGACTGACGATTTTGCAAAAATTATAAATCAAATTGATCCATTTTGGTAGAAATATGTATGTGTCATCGGAATCTCAAAAACTAGACCAGACAGAGAAAACTTGATTGTAGTTATTTAAAGCTACCAAAAATTTTTGTGACTTTTATGACTTTGTCCCAAATTTGGACCCTGTTTTTGAAGCTCAAAATTTGGAAAAGTTCAGATTGATTCATGCGGTAATTTTAGTTTTAAATACGAACGAATCTTGTTTCAGGTCGCTGATTTTAATATCGGACACTGTCGCGGATAAAAAAAAATTCACTTGCGAAAGCCGATATGCTTCCGTACGTAGGGAATAAATAGGGTGATTTGTTATTTGCCTTAATCAGGGCAATTCATCGTTTCCTAAACACATTTATTTTTTCAACGCTTGTTCATTGATCAGTAGTCTGACAATCTAAAACCGTTTTTTTTTCATGAGAGGATCAAAATACAGCGAGCTTAATGACTAATTAAGGTAAACCTTTGCTAAAGCAAAAGCAAACAGCCACTACCTCAGACAAAAATTGTTACTAGTGCTATTTGCAAAATTAATTTTATATTAATATAGCTGAGTGACCTCAAATATTAGCGCAATTTATTTAAGGTAAACTATGAAACGTAGATATGTACGTAAAAGAAAGGGTTGTGCTGATAAGTAAGAGTTTTAACCAAGTGCGCGTTGTGTAATGCTGTAGCAAATGTATGTGAAATCATTTTGCATTATGATCATTGTATGCAGACACTAGGTACACCTATCACTTGTAGGAGAAAGATAATATAAATTGTTTTTAATATATCTTCTTAAAACTCTTTGTAGGCATTCCGTAAGATCCTATCTAGGACTGTTAAAGAAAAAATAATTTGTGTATGAAATCTTACGCACTTCTTAAATCAAGTAGTTTAAGAAACCATACATCGATTTTTAACCACCATACGCTCCTTGCTTCTGTGGATAGTGTTTGTGAGTAATTTGGCGTTCAAGATTTTATTTAAAATTTGAAGGTTAAATAATCCAAACGTTGAATTAATTTTTTTTCAAATATGAACACCAAAAATGGTAGCTTTAACGATTTTGAATGTCAGCTAGAACGACGTTTTGCATATACCTGTTCCGTGTAAATGGGGTACAGATTGATCCGGTTATTTGCCGAATTACAAGAGTCAAAAAATAAAGATGAAAAGTTGAAGTTTGGCACAAACATTCCTTGATGGATTAGAAAACCCAAGAATAAAAAATTGTTGTGGCTTGCTCTCGTACGCACCCACAATAGATTAGAAAATAAGGCAACCCCGAAAAATACCGACAGCTTTTGTATTTTCGTATGTAAATTTGGATTTTGTGAAGATATTTCGGAAAACCTGTACCCAAATGTTCGGTAGAATAATATTCTTAATTGATCAAGGACTGTTTATACTAAACTTCAGCTCCCTATCTTCATTTTTGCGGCTGCGGCAATTCGACGAAAAAAGGGGATCAACATGATCCTTTTTGGTAGAGCTATGTATATAAAATAAGTGGGTATAAAGCTCATTGTAAATGTACAAAAGTATTCTCAAGCAAAAGAAAGCCACTAACTAATATTTTAACATTGTAACCTTGCTTATAACTTTATAATCTTGTAATGATTCATTGAAAGATCAAAAATAAAAAGGATCAAAATGACATGCTCGACAGTCCTATTGTTAAATAAACTGAGCCAGTAATGTTCAGTATTTGCACCAATTTCACGCTTCCATAAAAAAGTCGTTCAAATAAAATTTTTAAGCTATTAATATCCACTCATCATCCAGATCTCGAAATATGGAATTCTCCGTACGCGTGACTGGCATACCGAAAGTACATCAGCCCAGCCGTAATAACATTTGCCGAGTCGTTACACTACATCGTTTTCGTATTCGCACGTAACATATTTTTTACTAATTCATGTCCCTTTCAATCGATTGCTCGCTTCAATTTGATCAATTTTACACATATCGAGTTTCTTTTGTTTAGTAAGAGAGAAAACAGATAATAGGCGATCTCTTTCCAATACGATCGCACAAAGAGCATGAGTTCAACCAATGTCTAGTTTGTAATGCGAAGACGTGTCCACACATAAACGTGCATTGCTGATATAAAAATATAAGTGTTAGGTTCCGATCTCCAATTTTCAAGTCAAAACCATATTGACAATTCTGCCAAAGTGTTGGTCGTTGCTAAATAAAGACTAGTAAAATTCTAATTAAAGCAAAGATACAGACTTTTGTGCAAATAATTTTACGCACTCCTTTTGTATGCTCACATGCAAATGGTTTTTTTTTTTGTGTTGTTAGTACCCAAATTTGTAAAAAATGGAATTATAAAACGTGCATTAAACTCTGAGAATGAAAATAAAATGGGAATAATTGTGCTTTTGGGAAAAGAACCAGTTAGCTTATTAACTAACTTGAAAATTTAAAACATGGGCTAGTGCAATTGAGTAATTTTTTAAATCATTACTGTCATTTAATATATTTGTACTATCAAGTAATTTGATATTTACAAATTAGGATTAGAATAGTCTACAATGAATGATGCAATAGCCTGTTATATATAAATCTACAATAAATGATGCAATAGCCTGTTATGTACATATAAATCTACAATAAATGATGCAATAGTCTGTTAAATACATATAAATCTACAATAAATTATGCAATGGCTTATTATATATATACACGTAAATAATTGTTTCATTATTATAAATATATGATTTTTTATGAAAAATACAGATCAGAACGTTCAGTAGTGCGTGTATCAATTTATCAGAGCAGTCAGCCGCAACATATTTACACTCCCGAATATTTTACGAAATACGAAAATACTTTAGATAAACCGTTAAGTAATTATAACTGTAATTTTGAGGACATTATGACAACGCCCTTACCTAGCTACGATCGGCAGCAAAGGTATGTGATATATATATGTGTAATTGTAATAAAATATATTTAAACTATGAACATTCTGATGCAGCACCGATTCTGGTTGGGATAATCCTTTTCGACCTGGTGGCGATTTATCTCGGGAGGCTGATGAGATTGTTAAAATGATTAGTGGTAAATACGTGCGCTTTGTGAGGAGGCTAAATGTGTATAAATATCTTCATTGCTCTAACAGGTGGAAAACCTATAACCCCTACAGAGGATCATGCGATAGGCAACGGAAAGACACAAAAAAATGACACTAGCAATGGTAAAATGGGCTTAGAAGAAGCTACCAAAACGAATGTAAGTTACTATTTAACATGGTTATTATTTGATGAACTAAGGTACGGTGACAACTGAGCAGGTATCGCAAAATCAATCCGCACAAAATGGTACTATGTATAGGACGCAAACAGTTACTTTGGGCGGAGTTGTGAAATCAACAGATAATAATGGTATGACCTCTTTAGCTCAAGTCTCAAATCAATTGGTACCTGGACCAACATCTGCTAGTCATGTGATCATAGACGAAAAAAAAAGCAAAAAGAAGGGCTGCTGCGTTATTCAATGAATTTTCCATTGATTAGATGACTGGAATAAAGGCGTTAAAGTAACGTTATAATCTTCACTCACACTCATAGAAACAGACGCTGGCTCATGAACCATCACTTACCCAGATGGCTACATAAGAACACGAAACTTCATACCAATTTATAAATATAAGAAAAAAAAATTAACAACTAAAAACAAACCATTTGTTTCCACGGATAGTGTTCTTGACTTTACTTGTTTACACACATACGTAGATACCTAAATAACATTAATATCTTTATTTTTTACATATTTTTCTTTACTAATTATTACGATTATATATAGATATATGTGTATATATACTATTTACTTAATTTTATTTGGTATGGAAGCAACATTTTTTCTGACAACTTTAGAATAGCGAACAAAAATAAATTATTAAACGTGTATTAAACATACGTTGTTCGAAATTGAAGCACTTACATTATCATGGTTAGAATTGATTATATATAGGCAAACTTGTACACTTAATATATATTTACGTTTCATATACTTGAATTTAATACCACGTAGTTATTCGTTTTTGCGCACGCTAATCATTAAAAACGAAAATGTATCGTTTGCTCGAAACTTCAAAGAAATATTATCGAATCTATTAACATCAACTGCGGTAACAGCAGCAACGAATCACATTCAAAAACATGCACTTCAAGTAAACCAAAAAGAACACATACTATATATAAGTTGTATATTTCATATTTTATGTTAAGTTATGTATAGAAAACGGAAAAAGAAGCAAAAGAAAAAGCATTCAAATTAATAAATGATAAACGAAAAATAAAAAGAATTTTTAAATGTTAAAAATTCTGCCAAAAAAGCAGAAATCAAAGAAAACAGCTCCAGCTCCCCTTTAAACTTTCTCTTTCACTCTCTCTTTCTCAATCTCTCTCCCCGTTTCTTTCTCTATTGTTTCTCCAAAAAATTTATTCACTTCATCTTTCGCGTTGGACCTATACATTTGCTTCAAGAAAAAAAAGTGCTTCGAGTATTATAAACGTTTGACAAATTTGGAGCTCACATTTTGTCCTTTACCAAGAATACCTACACCTTGACATGATGTAAGTTTAAGTATTTTATCATGAAAATAAATGAAGAACTATCTTAAACGAAGTTAGTGGTCAGCATTGCCCCACTGTTGTCCCAATGGTTTTATTTGTGTTGAAATTAAAGTGACAAACTTCCTGGAGTACGTATTTCTTTTCTTCCCAAAATTTTTTTTAGAATCAATAATTTGTCAATGAAAAGCAAGTAAAAGCATTGTGGTAAGCCACGCTGAGCATTAAACGCCCTACACCACTTGCTTAATACAAATATTTAAATAACGACTTTTCAAAATAAAATTTTTTATGGGAAGTGAATGCAAAAGTCGTCCGGTTCGAACCAGTTTTAATAGCGTTCACCCATTGGCCAAAACACGTCGCCGAATCAACATTTTTTAAAATTTATGGTTTGTAGGCTGACTGCAAGATTACAAGATGGACAGAAAAGGAACACAAGGATGATTGGGAATAAAATCAGATGAATTTACCTCAAGTCTTTCTGGATATTCTACGTTTCCACACAAACTTAATACACCCTTGAACCATAAGCGGGGCAGGGTAAAGAAAGCATTGAAAAATTAGGATAGCTTAAAATAACTGACTTGCTTGTTTATGTTTTAAGCTCGTTAAACTTAATTAGAAGAGAAAGGTTTGGAAATGCAGACGTTTATATGGTATGTCACTTCGCTTCAATGTATACTTAAGAGAATTTACACATTTTAAAAAGTTTTTGACACATTAAAATGGTAGATCACAAATTTAGAGGAAATTATAGTGATTTTAATAAAAGGTAATGGTACGTAAAAAGACTTCAATTCAAATCGTGTATAACTTCTCTCTTGTTTCTACATATGTATATCTTGCGTATTTAAAGGAAGAGAGAAAATCGGAAATGTATATTTAAAACAAAAAATTAATAAATAAATAAAAATGAGAAAGACGGAAGTGCTTTTGCGTGTATATAAAATAACAGTTTTTTAATGTTTGCTCTTTATCTAAAATTCAATTCCTATAAGTTAAATATGTTAATATCTACCATTTTCGTTTTTATACTTTGCACCACCTGTGACACAGGATATAGTAAGCCTGTACGGATGTTTACAACACGCAGAAGAACTTGACATAGACTCAAATTTTTTTATACCGATCCATTCAGTACCATTTTCTGATTCGATCTAAATCTGTTCATGTATTTTTGTGTTCCACTTATAGGTCGTGAATTTTTGAGATATTTTAACGAAATTTGCTACAGCAACATATTTCGGCCCAAAGACAAATACGATTGAAAATCATTTTGATCAGACTACGACCGCTTCTCAAATAACGCATTACTTTGAAAAATCATTAGGTGAATAAATGTATATTGGTGTAGGATATGATAGTGTTTTACTTGTTTCCTTTTTGTAAATGAATTAAGCACATGAAGCCTGGATGTTTAATTGAAATTAAAATCGTAGGCAATCGTAGAACCAATATAATTTTTTCTTTGGTTCCACAGATTGTAATGTTCGTGGACCCTCGGTCTGTTTTTTCTATTGCATCCAAAGAGTAATGACCGGTTTAACAGTGTTAGCGGAAAATCGCTATGCCATTTCTTTTTGCATTTTTTTCTCTTTTTATTAGACTTTCCTGCTATATTTACTTACAAATTTCCTTTTAATATTAACAACGAAAAGATTTATAAAAAGAAGTTTGCGCTACTGAAACATAAATGTATGGCAATAGCAAGAAAGAAAAATGTAAAGAGAATAGAGAAAAAAGGCCCGCAGTCCGTCTGCATATAGGAAAGAGTGAGTTGCTTCTGAAAAACTTCTGCGATTTGATTCAAATTCTGTGGCTTCGGTGCTGGGCAGATGCCCGCAGGTCCGTTAAGTACCTATCAATTCTATTTGATTCCCTTCAAAAAACCTAATTTTCATCGCATAAAAAATTTTGAAACAAAAAGAACGCGAGAATCAAAATCGTGAGACGAACACAAATGTTAAAATAATTTAAAAGCTGCCAATGCTGGGACAATATAAACTTTAAAAATGAGAACACGCTAAAAAGTTACCAAACGGCAAAAGACTTAAATACATTCGATTTACTTTAAAGGCTTATGTTAAACTATTGGTAGGCCTTGCCTTAAAACGTATTCTAAATATATTAAATATTACATATTCTAAATATATTAATAACGCGAGTATTCGATTAAGTTCGAAATTTCCACTTTTTGGACTTTTAAAATTTATCTATTTCTTTTCCAAAAATAAAGAAAAAAATATATTTGTATATAGAAAACATTAGATTTAAACTCGAATTGAGTTCGCTAATTGTTGCTAAGGGGATATGTCCCCTTTACGTTTACTGAAGGACCTTTGATTAATATTTTTATTAATTAATTTTTCATGCTGTAAAGCCTGTGCTGATTGCAGCCAAGTCTAAAGTATTGTTACGTAGAACTCCTTATTTTCAAATTTTGCTGTACAAAAATGTTCGGAAGAATTTAGAAGGTTTTCGGGATGATTACTTTTTACTACGGTTTCATACGAAAAGACGCGGCCTTGCTGAACCCCTAGCCCCAGCGTTAAATGCTCTTAATTTCAAAAAGTACTATTATGTTTATTGCGACGGATTTAGAGAAGGTATAGGGAGAGTATCATTGTAAAAAGGTTATGAGGAAAATTAAACACCCATTGCGTATATGTTAGCCAAAATAAATAAAGCTAAAAAGAATTATACCTCTATCTAATAGGCGTAGTGAGAGTGAAAAAATTTAGACTCTAGAAAGTCCACTGTTTACTATAATCGCCGACTACACTAGCCTAAAATAACTTACTTCACAAAAGAGATTGATGCGATAAGCGAAGCCTTACATTGCAACCATTCCACATTAACATCCAGTTCCTTAAAGGAACACACATCGCACTTGATACGCTTTTCCGTATGCATATAGATAAGCTAGCAACAGTTCATTCATCTGCAAATATGTCTAATTGAAGTAAATGACAATGAACAATCCAACTAACTTGTTTATATAATATGTATAAGAGAAGAGTATTTCAAACTGGACATCATCTTGACATCAAGGAATTCGTAGAATACTAGACAGAAATATCATTGGTTCCGCATATCATTTGATATAGAAGCTGAAATTGAATCTTGCGAAGTGTGTACATTTAGCAAAAATGGAAATTCGCAATGAAAAAACATAGCAAGACCTCAAGCAACGCAAAGACCCTCCCAACGTTAATATATTTATGAGACTGGACCCTGTCACGAAAGATGAAAAGTTCTTCCTGTTTTCGGAGTGCCAGAATTTTCCAATTGGTCAACGGCTCAAAACGCATGTGCATTACGTTCACAGAATCCTTCTGTAAACATGTCTTTAAGTATAAAATAACATAACAGAAAATCCATACAACAATCGATTTGAATATATGGGGAAGCATAGAAACCTTGGAATACACATATTAGGGATGTCGCCTTCTCCTCCTGGAGTCGAGTACACAGGTCCATTCAAATGCCACTTTGCTTTATTCAGTTTGCACCGAACACGATTCAACATAGGCCACTGTACGAACTTCTGAGAAGGCTAGCTGCTATGAAGTATATCGAAATGAACACAAATCTCTCTGAAAAAATGCACCATATTCGAGACAAAACCAACATTGGTAGCAATTTGGTTGCAACATTGCGCATTGTATTTAAAAAATTTTGATTACAAAATCGGATTGAGAAAGTCGTCGAAAACACAAAAGTCAATACGTTTTCGTCGTTACCGTGCAAAGAACGACGCTGAGAAGAATATGTACTGCCCGCTATAGAGGCTGCCTAATGCTCAGGAAACTAAGTCAAGTAAGACTAACACAATATTACGCTTCGCTTAGCAAAAGTGAAATTTATAACCTTCCTCAAAATTGTAATGATTTTTCACAAAATTATTATAACAACGACGCTTTAACTAATACTAACCAATTCTCTAACAACCAAACATATGCTAAACCCCTGCAGAAGCTATTTTTAGCTAATCTTCTCAATATGATAAAAATACTAATTTAAAAGCTATGCAAACAAATCTGAAAATAGGAATATGGAATACTAACATTCTTTCAAATCATATAAAAGAAGCATTTTTGCGTTTACATCACAACCATTAATTTCTAGTTTCGGAAACTTATTTCACTCGCTTTCGAACTCGTTTCCAAAAAGGAAAAGGCATAACATTGTTTCATGTAGTCATATCGATAATAGGAATCACGGTAAGTCTACAGATTTGGTGAAATCTTCATTAAATGATGTCACTCTGGATAACTGCAGTAAACCCTGATTTTTCAAATTGTTGAGATTCAAATTAAGTGTGACAATTCTGATACTGCAAAATATTTTGTATATTTTCCTCTTAGACATAATATCAAATGTAATGATTACGAAATGTAATGATTGAAAAAATGGTCTCGGGCAGTGCCAAATCTCTGCGCAACAACAGCAATATAAGGAAGAGAAGCAGTATTTGACAGAGAAATGACTGAAACGAGCGTACAACTGTGCCTAAAACCCCACTCTATATAAAATCTAAATTTGGTTTCGGAAATAAACTACGAATAAAACGACAATCAGTATATCGTGCATACATCAAAACAAGTTTTGCCATGTTTGGCGAAAAACAAAATTCAATTCTTCGCTATCCATTTTTTCGTTCGTTTTAAACAATCAAAATGAGTCAAGGCAATGGGAACTTAGCCATTGCGTAACATAGTAATACAGTTAGTATGTTACACAAAAAAAACTAGCTCTAGCGTTAAAGGAACTAGGCGATTTAAATACAGTGGTGAGTGCCTCTCATTTGAGGGAGGAGCTAAGTAGAAACTTTCTGCAAGCTCAATTCGCTTTGGAAGAAGTTGGCCACAGTGAATTCAAAGGCGTTTTTTGCCCCGACTTCGTGATCTTCATCCGTTCGTCAAACTTCGTTGAATGAAAATTAAAACTTTTTGTTCGCATCGCAGTTTTTCGCAAAGCGCAGTCGTCGGAATTACCAATACCGCAACTTTGTAGTACATATTAAGATCGATTAGATTTCCTTACCATGCCACTGTCATCGACAACGACCCTGAACTAAGCAACATTGAAAAACTTGAGTACCTTCATGCTATCTTGAAGAATGCTGCTTTGGATACAATTGCATCGTATTGAAGGTAATAACGATATGGCTATTCATATTTAAAAGAAATGATTTGATAATAAATATCTTAATTTTCAAAACTGCATTAAA
Source organism: Glossina fuscipes (assembly GCF_014805625.2). Taxonomy (NCBI): domain Eukaryota; kingdom Metazoa; phylum Arthropoda; class Insecta; order Diptera; family Glossinidae; genus Glossina; species Glossina fuscipes. The sequence goes on from NW_023998432.1 coordinate 7,147,273, forward strand.
GAGATTTTTGGTCTGAAAGGTGTTGCAAAGGCAGTTTTTAATGACAAGTTTAAGGCTCATATGCGTGCGCTGCAATCTACATGCACAAAAGTTCAAATTACGTATGGACTCTTGTGCCACTTGATTACGTCAAAGTTAGATATATAATCATGAATGAAATGGGAAGAACGTTGGTCTATGAAATAATTTCCATCCTAGTGTTCTTGAACAACAGGCGCCATATGCTCGAAAATTGGAAACGCTTCTTCGTGTGGTTGAATGTTTTTGTGACTTCTACCGCGCCATGGCGTTCTTGCATTTCTACGCATCCCATGAACACTCCATTGCTAATTATTCTCGTTTTGGAAATTTATACCGATCACCACGTCATGAGGGGGATAAAAGAATGAAATTGTGCATCAATTGCTTAAAAAATGGAAAAAATTGTAGATCTGGTCATTGCCCTCAATGCCAAGCGAAGACTATTCGTTATTGAACTTTGACAAACCCCTCGTCAAGTCTCTTCCAGTCCGCACTTGTTACGTCATTATCAGCTTCATATGTTTTGTTCGCTACAGCAGCAATCGTTACGCTTCATTTGTACTTTGTCGTGTCATTAAATCAATTTTATTGATGATTAAATCAGCTTCGACTAGGAACAAACATATCATCTGTTACCATTTTCAGCATACGAGATGGTGCTTTCGTTGCAGATACATTCGTCGGTAGCTTTTTACGATCGGAATATGGAGATCATTGAACTTCAATATCAGCTGTTGTCGTGCCAGCTGTAACAGCTTATCATCCAAGTATCAGTTCTAACGCAAAACGTGCGGTTGGCAAATCCTTACTTCACAAACTAGTCCGCACAGATATTTCGGTTGACGTTGGTTCACTGTTTTGATGAGTGTTGGTCAAATTCGCCAGGCCAGAAATTTGCAAGAAAGCCTAGTCGGATGAGTGGCCTTTTAAATTCATGGTCATTAGCAACAAGCGTCAACCCTATTGAGAGTGGAGAACATAAATTGGGTAGCCTTCTGAGTTCTTTCTGAGAAATTGAAGATAAGTGTAATAAATTTCGTTCTACGAACGATGAAGATATCGTTTGTGGGCGACCCTTTCAACGATCAACAATTCGTTTTGGAAAAGAAACTAAGAAAACATCCAGAAATCACAACACAACACACACCTCCATGAACGATTACACAGAATTGAATTATATCTCGCTTGTCACCTCCCCACCAAGAGTCAACAGCTGTTACATAACGACCCATTGTATGCATACACAATATAGCACAACAACAAAACTCTTTTTCGAAAATCTCATCAGGTTGTTCATTAATAATATACTTTATTCCGATCCGACATTCCAATCAAACCCATTTAATACAATTTCATGTTTTCGATTCTTTCAGGGAGCTTTGAACAGTGATGTTAGCAAAATGCATCGGTGTTTAAAGGTTTCCTGTCCAAGCAATTCAAAACAAAATCAAAGCTTATGTGTGTATGTATGGATTTTGATATGACTTTATTAATGCTAAAAGCATTATATGGATGTTTATTAAAAAGTAATACGAACCCACGAGTAATTAAATATAAAGAAATAATAATAAAAAAAGTAAGCAAAAGGTTTGACGACTGTACTATTTTACAACTTGACTCTTCCTAAAGACTGCGCGACGTTACTCGTCGACTGCCAATTAGCGATTGATGCTTGTTTCTCTCTGTTTCTCTCCAGCGATATTTTGCACGCTTTATTCTTCGTTTATTCTTTGAGCTCTCACTGCTTATTACTACGCTACGTATCTACTCCTTACATGTATAGTCACCAAGAATTAATTAAATAATACATCTTGGCAAAAACCTTTGTATACATAATCGTCTGTGTACAAACATAAAAGATAACAAAGCATTCTAAGCTAAAAAAGAAATATGTATAGAATATGTATATAAGCAAAAAAACAATAAAGCATAGTATATTATAATAATTTTGAATTTGATGAGTCTTTTCATATAGGAATCTTTAGTGTTGGTGTACAGTAAGTTTTCTACACTGTTCGGCTTCAATGTGCTAAGTCGATCTGCCTCTTGAAAATGCCAATTGAACTCGGCATGGCGCAGTGCCTAACATACCAGGCGGATGGAACGCCTTTGAATTTTTAGCGGATTAATACGCTTGTTGAATTGCTTTTAGACAATTGACTTTAATGAATTCTTACTTGGCTATTTATACACAAATTATTACACTAAATTACGGTAACATCATCAAAATAATAATTGTTTTAAATGAAGCGCCTGGCAGGTGAATTTTTCTTTTAGCAAAAGAATTATGCTGAATTTGCATAATTCTGTGGATGCATATAACGGTATGCGATCACACCACAATATTATGACGAAAAATGGAGATTTATTTATTTACTAAATATCATTAGCTAATCTATACGGCTAATATACATAAATCAAAATATCATTCAATGCATATCAAGTCAGAAGATAAAGCAAAAACGAAATTAAGAAAAATAATAAACACGTGATAAGCTAATGCATAATTAAACCGACCGACAATATGTTAAAGCTTTCCCAGATTTAATCCTATTGCTAATATAATTATATAATTATACAAAATATTTATTGTTAATAAAATTAGTCTTATAACTGTACATAAGTGTCTGCATAGGTACATAAGTGTGAGTGTTGGCAACCTATAACTCAAGAGGGTAATCATGTAAGTAGATGATTGCTGCCTTGTTTTTTGCTTACCGCCAAGAAGCTAATCATGTAGCATTGTCACCACCTTTTCAATACCCTCAAATTTTCCATTACAATGACTGAGAAAGGCGTACAAATTGAAAGCAAATTGATGCATGTTTGCTTTCTATAAACAAACTACTTATGGTAAACAACAACAAACATGCAAAATGAAATGAAGTTTATGTAGAATTTGTGTTGAGCCATATAACGTGTAACGGCCGCGAACAAACCTTGGGTAGAGTGTCTGTCGATCTATGTCAACCGCAAGTATCGCAATAACGGCATGCCGTTAGGCAAAATCGTGTGATTTTGTGGTACCATTTATAAATCTCATGATCTTACGGGATATAATTGTTTTGTTGTTTTCTTCTTTTCCCTTTCATTAAGATAGGCAAAATCACGTGATTTTGCGGTATTCCTTTTTTTATGCTTTTACAAGAACAGGCAAAATCGTGTGATTTTGCGGTATTCCCTTTTTCTTTTGCTTTTGCAAGAATAAGCAAAATCGCGTGATCTTGCGGGATTTTGCTTGCGTTTGCGAGAGTAGCGGCAAGCCGCTATAGAGAGCAACAAAAAGAAGAAGAGAAGAATTGAGCAGGGATGAGAAGTCTGTCTGTGTTTTGTTTCGAGGATAGAGGGGAGAATTACTTGGCCTCTGCTGAGGTGCGGACGTGTACGCGAGCTTGGTCTAAAAGCGGATAAATAAAACTATTTTTAAAATTGAGCTTTCAAGTGCAAAGAAAGAAAAAAAAAAGGACAAAAGACTAACAGGAACTAATGTGAGAGATCTTTTTAAAGTTCGCGTCTAAAGAAGGTAGAATAACGCTTGAAGCTTACAGTTTTGCAAAATAATGTCTAAAAATAATGGAAAAGAAGTTATTAACTAGAACTTTATTAAAGAAATACAAGTCGGCAGGGATAAAGTAATTGTTAAACGTTAAAAAGAAAAAAAAAAGGTTTGCTTGCATCGAGTAAAGAAATGTGAGGAAATCATCATTACTGCTATTTTCGATAAATTTCCATGTGTGCAATATAAAAATGGATGTACGAATGAGTGTGTACAAATTATGTAAAAAAATGGTGTATTTGATAGAAAAAAATAATAAGTAAAATAACAAAGAAAATATTTAAGAAAACCCATATACTAGGAGCCACATAAAGAGAAGTGTGTGTAGAAAAAAATATTTTTTTTCAACAAAGCAATGACTGAAAGAGAAAAAAATCGAATAAAAGCTACTCACACATGAATATATGAATTCGTTTGCAGAAACGACCCTCATATCAAAGGAATAAAAGAAAAGCTCAAAATTTATTAAAATTTTTTGAAGAGTGATTGAAAAATGTCTCTTAACTGAAGCAAGCCGTGAAAGAGAAACCAAAGCATAAGTGGATAAAGTTACCGTTTCTCTTCGTCTCGCCGTCACCAAGCAAAGCGCATAGCATTCGTGTGCGAATATATTAATTTTAAACGTCATTGACGCTTTTGCGAAATAATAAACATTAAGGAGAATGTAAATAAGATAAAATTATGGAAATTTTGTATAAAATACACTTCTTATTACAATAGCTTTTGTGAAATAATATACATTAAGAAAAAGTTGTTAATATTGCAATATTTAAAAGGAAAAGAATTTACAAAAGAAGTGGTTTACAATACCGAAGAAATAAAAACCAGAAATTTGATGTAAATAAATTGGAAGTTATATCTCACCAAATGGAGTTGCTTTCTCTTAAAGTAAAGAAAAAAAAAAACTAAATAATTAGAACGAAACAAACACAATCGGCCATAACAACGATAACAGTAACGGCAGCAGTAATATGACGTACATCATTGATCGTCAATGAAATTCATAATAAAATTCATTGAACAAACGCTTTAAATTACGCAAAAAAAAGGAGGAGGCAACACAACGAAGTGAAGAGGAAGAGGAAAAGGGGTGAATAAGAGGGCGAGAGTGTAAGAAGAAGGAACCAGATGATGTAAGCAGCCACCACCGCAGACACTAGCAACACACAGATTCACGGTCAGGTATTTTTAATTTATTTATTTCCTTTTTTGTTGTTTTTCTTGTCCCCTATTTATGGAGGAGCCCCGATGTGTGGCTGAGTGCAAACTGCCGCCGCTGTGGCTGAGGTCAGATGAGGGAGTGTGCATGTGATGGCACCGTAGGGAGGACGTCGGACGGTTACAGACGGACTCACGGTGGACAGACGGACGATAGACAACCGATGAGACTTTTTGTATTCTTTGTCGTTAGGCTCAGAGAGCCAAACCCCGTTAACAAATACGCTCTACCGGCAACAAAGAGGCTAGTACCGTGACAGACGATAAAATACTTTGAATGTTGAAATGACCATAATCGGTTTACAAGAAATTTACATTTAAAAATTTTTTTCGATCAAAAGTAACACTTTCAATGTTTATTTAACTTTTATGTAAACTTTTGTGTGTGTTATAACTTTAAAAATTATTTATGTTTTTAAGATTTTTAAATGATTATAAATCTTGTGCCAGCAATCCTCTAACTTCTTCACCCAACTACCTCAATGGAGGTGCCTCCATACAAATATCAAAACCGGAGGTTTGCACAACACTTCCGACTCTTCCACAGATTTTTCGGGCTGTAGCAACTCTTCCACTCTTCTCGTAGAATAATTAAGTGTTTTAGAGGATTGTTCAAAAATTGTAGTTAGATTTTCGCAATGCTATATACTGTAATATAAGCCGTTAGACACACCAATGGATCTTTCCACAATGCTCCTCGCCTTGCAATGAATTGTTTCGTATTTCTCTTTTAGGGGATCCGCCGACAATGTGTCTCCAGTCAAGGGTGCAGAGGGTATCGACTAGCACCGGAAAAAAACTGAGAAAGATGTAGAGTTTTGGTGCTTTCTTTTTTTTATTGATTACTAAGCAGCTAAGCATTGCTCTCATGAGCAGTCCAATAGCTTTCCGCGCTTTTCCGCCGGAATGCCTCCACACATGCGAATTATGAGAAGATCCGGGAAATTTGAATTTGACTGGCATGATTTTCATTTCATGGTCGCAAATGTAAAACGAAATGTTTATAGTTATATAAGTAAAAAGTAGTAGTACGTAAATACTCGGCCAACTTGCTGCTATTCCGATTAGGCAGTGTTTTCTTTTCCGAATAATGAAAATTGCTCCATTTTCCGTTGACTTTGAAAGGGATATCTGCGTTTCATTAACATATCTAATCAGTAATAAATAATAAAAGTATTATAATAGTTGTTTATTGTAAAACAAAACGTTTAATTACTTAACGTCTCGAATATCAAATTTCCGGTAAAGCCACATCGTCGCTTACATTTAAGGTTCATTGGATCCAGTCCGCGCAAAGATTTATTTCCAACTTTCGTAACACTTCTGGCATAACAGTTGAGAATGCACTGCGTGCTACGCTTAGGGTATGGTCGCTATAGGACGCTTATTGCAAACTTGCTGAAGCCAACAACTTTAAAGCTCTAAAGTATGTAGTCCTCATAGCGCCACTCATATCAATGCTCCCAGGACGTAACGAAAAGTTGTGGAAACGATGAACATTTGCATAAATCTACATAAGATAAAACGCCGTATAAATATACGTAAGTTTTTAAAGCATCCTGCAATCTTGTCAGAGGCATCCTGCAAAGGCCTTCTAGCTCGTCTAGTCACCAAGTTTGTGCGTCGCGGTTGTCTTCGTTCTCTTCTTTAATAAATGAGCATAATGCGATGTTACGATACCTTGTGTAGCTTAATATTTAAAACAAAAAAATTGTACTGTATTAATTTTCAAAATGAAAAATAATTTATTTTCTAACAGCTATTTATATTTTTCTTTTACAGCTATTTTTCTAAAAACGCAACTGTGAAGAAAAGATTTGTGGTAGCTTTTCTTAGTTTATAGTCAATACTTATTTTTAGTGCAATTTTTAAATCTATTAGGCTATCAATTGTATTATGTTTGAGAACAATATATCTATACCTTGTCATGAGACTCGATACTTTTATTGCCGGTTGAGTATATATCTTTTCCTGACAAAGAAATAAAATAATAAAAAAAAAATGAAAAGGTCCCGTCGGTTGTCTACTGTCCGTCTGTCCACCGTAAGTTAGTCGGTAGTCGTCTGGCGTCTGCCCTACATATGCACACCCCCCTTTCGTCTTTCAGCTACAGCGGCGGCAGCTGTAACGTTTAGCCACTCATCGGGGACACAAAAAAAGAAAAGGGAATTAAACAAACTAAAATAACTTACAATACTTGATGCGATCGGTGTCGAGGCGAGGTCGGTTGCGGTAGTTGCTACACCGGCGGTTCCTGTTCACAGCAAGGAAGTAGGAAGTTCGTTTTAAGTAGTCAGCACAATCACAACACAGCTGGGATGTAGGTGCATGGGGGTGCACGTAATTCATAAGCTACTGAAACTGGAAAATTATTCTTCTTCCTCTTAACGCATCTTGACTGAAGTAAACACATTGATCTTTTTTTTTTGTTTAGTTTCCTTTTTATTTTTTTTCTTCCTATCCTTTTTTTTTCTTTTAACAGGTAGTGACGTCAACAAAAAGTTCGAGTTTTCCACACTAACGTTTAAGAAAGAATTTATTTCGGTAAGAATTTATAAATTACTGGAGTATTCCTTTTTCTCCTCGTTTTTCATAATCTACCAAACGCACTTGGCTTTTTGTTCATGGTGATTTGAAGAATCATGCTATTTTATCAAAAAAACTTGTGATTATTTTCCTTTTTGGATCATTGGATTAAAACCCTTTTTTTTCTTCTATAATTTATTAAACGCACGCATACAAGGTAAAAATGTAATAATAGTTCAGGTGCACATCAGTACTACAATCATGAAATCTAAGTAGACATTTTTGTTTCACGACTAAAGGTTACAATTTAAGCAACTATTTCTGTTTCTTGAACAAAATTTAAAATGTAATAATAATTTCAATGCACATCAGTGTTACAGC
>NW_023998432.1:7154984-7236242 GCF_014805625.2 Glossina fuscipes
TAATAATTTCAATGCACATCAGTGTTACAGCAATGAAGTTTAAGTAGGCATTTTTATTTCACAATCAAAAGTTAAAATTTAAGCAAAATATTTCTGTTTCTCGAATAAAATTTACAGCGCACACTTGCTATTGCTTGCTCCTCGTTGTTAATTGCATTTTTGTACTTTTCCTTTTTTTTTTTTGTCTAATAATTGAAGATACAACTCGCGGACACGTCCGCACTCTGCCAGCTTCAAAGTTGTTTTCCCCTCTATCTTGAAAATGAAAAACAGACAAACTTCTCGTTCTTACTCAATTTCCCTCTTCTTCTTCCTGTTGCTCTCTCTATAGCGGCTTGCCGCTACTCTCACAAAAGCAAGCATAGATCCCGCAAAATCATATGATTTTGCCTATGCTTGCAAAAGCAAAAGGAAAAAAAGGAGTACCGCAAAATCATACGATTTTGCCTGTACTTGTAAACAAGGAAATCAGAGAAGAACAAAATAAACATATCCCGCAAGATCATGCGATTTATTAGCGGTACCACAAAATCGCATGATTTCGTCTAACGGCATGCCGTTATTCCGCTCCTTGCGGTTGACACAGACCGACAGACACCCTACCCAAGGTTTGTTCGCGGCCGTTACGTTTGTGTTTATTTATTTATTTTTTTACATCTGAAACTGAGCTAAAATATATGAACAGCCAAATTCAATTGACTCTCAGACATAAATTTTATACCAATTGTTATAAAAAATAATACAAAGTATATAAAGAGATGTAAAGAAAAAAAAGAGAAAAATAAAATTGATGCATAAATATATAAGAGGAAAAAAAAGAAAACAAAAGAACACATATGTAGCTATTTGCTCATAATTTATTTCCAATATATAAATGTTTTCGGTTAAAATTTTGTTTTTGATTGAATATATTGTAGTGTGATCGCATACCGTTGTATGCATCCACTTTGAAGTGCGACAGAATTATGCTAAGTTTGCATAATTCTGTAACAAAAAAAAGTAAAACAAAAATTTTGTCGTACTTCAACTGGCTGGGTATTGCATTTCGTAATGCAATACGATGCCACGCGCCCTAATCAAAACAATTACTATCTGTTTACGTTAGAATAATTTAGTGTAATAATTTCTGTATAAATAGCCAGGTAAGAATTGAATAAAGTTAATTGTTATCAATCAATTCAATAAAGCGTATCAACTCGCTATTTTATTAAAGGCGTTAAATCCGCCCGAAGCATAAAGCTTATAGTTAGGGAACGTCTCTTGCTGAGCTACATTGGCACTAAATGAGACGGCTAGACTTGGCGCACAGAAGCCGAGCAGCATAGGGCTAAACCGTGGCACACCAAATAATAAGGATAAACCAAAACATTATCCATACTACATAAAACATCAATACCGCACAAATAACTTTTTTTTATTACATGGCGATCCTGCGACCGATCCTGCCAGCTCTCCAATTTTATTAGGGCATCGCCAATATACATGGCGATCCTGCCCAACATGATCCTGCCCAACACGATCCTACCGGCTCTTCAATTTTATTAGGTCATCATCATTAATTTACAAAAATTTTTTCAACCGCTGAGGCACTATACCAAGCTCTGATCCAGCCCAGCACAATCGTTCCTGCAAATTTCCACTTATAATGGGAGCCAAACAGGCCAAAATCGACAATCCCAACGCTAACGTCGTTAACAACGTCGAAATAAACGACCATGCGTCTCAACAGCAACTTATTATATATTTAGTAACAATATCAATAATCTTAAGCGCCACTCACTTTTTAGTGACCCTCAATCTATTACACAAAAAACAATTAAAAAAGAAATACACAAAACAATCCACCGACACACTGAACGTCTAATACAAAATATTATTCCCAAAATTTTTCACTAGAAGACATAAAACCCAGTAAAACGGAGAATATAATAGAATCAAAAATGGATTTCAATTTAGAAATAGCTTCCAAATCCATACCCACTTTCACTGGAAACTACAAAGACATCAACTGCTTCTTAAAAGTTGTTGAAATAATAAACAGAACCCTAAAAGAAGAACCCAAACCACAATTAATAGAGTACACCTTTTATTGCAAACTATCCTCAAACGTCCAAACCGCTCTCGAAAATGAGATCCCAACAACACTACAACAACTAAAAAGTACACTCGAAAATAAATTTAAAACAAATCAAACAATACCACAACTACACTCACTTTTAAGCCAAACAACACAAAAAGGCACAATCACAGGTTTCAAAGACAAAATTCTGAACATAATAGCAGATCTAAATAATCTCCAAATCAAAGAACTAAGTCCCAACCCCACTAACGAACAAAAATCCATCATTACCAGTATCAACGATACATATGCATTAACCATATTCAAAAACGGTCTCGATGACTATATTAAACCCACTATCTTTGCGGCCCAACCAAAAACCTTTTCAGAAGCAATTAATATTGCGCTACAATACGAGAGTGCGACTCAAATAAACTCACAGGTAATGAGAATAAATTACCAAAAGAAAAATTCACACAATCGCTACACCAACAGCAGAAACTCATACACTAACAACAACAGAAATCAATATCATAACAACAATCCCAATAGAAACAACCAAGGATATAATAACCAAAACAGGAATTATAATAATAACAACAATTCTAACAGAACTAATAATGATAATCCCAATACCAATTACAATAACAACAATTTTAATAGAAACAATAACAACAATAGGAATTTCAACTATCGAAATGAAAATAACACCAGATTTCAAAGAAACAACAATCAAAACAACCGCGTACACGCAATAGAAGACCAGGGAAACGGATTTCACCCGGATTCCTTGATGATGCCCCTGAATTCGGGACAAAACACTTAAACCAGGCATCCACCGAGTACACAAAACAAATCTTCTCTCTCTCAAAGCTATCAAACTACATACTACTAGATATTAAAAATGCAAAAAGAACTGAACTGTCATTTCTATTAGACACTGGAGCAGACATCAGCCTCTGCAAAGCACACCTTCTGGAAAATTACCCACTAAACAACGCAGAAAGTATCAACTTAACAGGAATAACCAGCGAACATATAGAAACATTAGGAACCACACACCTGAATATAAATATAGGAAACGGAATCACTCAACATAAAATACAATTAGTAGACCAGAACTTCCCGATAAAAACCGATGGAATCATAGGAAGAGATTTCCTACACAAATATGCTTGCAATATAAATTATGAAAATTTCTCTCTTACAGTTAATACACACGACGACCAAATTCAACTCCCCATATACGATGAAATACTTAATAAAAACAACATACTTCTCCCCCCAAGATGCGAAATTATAGTCCCCATAGATATCAAAATAGACAGCGACGCTTTAGTATTAAATAGAGAAATAGAAAAAGGAATATTTTTAGCCAATTCAATAATACCAAAAAACGGACAAAATCACATTAAAATACTAAATACACTATATAAAGAAGTCACAATACAACACCTACATATCAACACCGAACCACTTCATACCTACCAAATTATACAAAAGACCAATATACACACTCAATATGATGAACAACGATTCCAAAAAATATTACAATCCATAAAATTAGATACCGTCAACAACTCTCAAAAAAAAGAACCCATAAAAATTTTCAAAAAATTTCAAACAATATTCCACCTAGAAAATGAACCACTCAAAGCAAACAATTTTTATACACAAAACATACAAACAAACGACAATACACCAGTTTACATAAAAAACTATAAATTACCCCACACACAAGCTGACACCATACACACTCAGGTAAAAGAATTACTACAACAAAACATTATAGAACCCTCAATTAGCCCCTATAACTCACCATTTTTACTAGTACCCAAAAAAAATCGGACAGACATAAAGAAATGACGACTAGTAGTTGACTACAGAAAACTAAACGAAAAAATAGTAAACGACAAATTCCCCCTTACAAGATTAGAAGACATCTTAGATAGACTAGGACGAGCAAAATATTTCTCCACTTTGGACATGACAAACTCATTTCATCAAATAAAACTTAACAAAAACTCGCGACCTTTAACCGCCTTTTCAACACCAAACGGACACTATCAGTACACGACACTTCCATTTGGACTAAAAATTTCGTCCAACAGTTTTCAAACAATGTTAACCATAGCTTTATCAGGACTAGACACCGAAGCCTTTTTATACGTAGACGACATAATAATACACGGATGTAGTTTCGAACACCACAACAGAAATTTAACAAAAGTACTAGAACGACTTGACAAATACAACCTAAAACTAAATCCATCCAAATGCAACTTTCTACAACCAGAAGTAACCTATTTAGGACACCTAATAACAGACGAAGGCATAAAACCAGATCCCGCTAAATACGAAACAATAAAAAGCTACCCCCAACCCAAAAATACTGACGAAGTAAGAAGATTTGTAGCATTTTGTAACTATTACAGGAAATTCATAAAAGACTTTGCTAACATAGCACAACCACTAAACGATCTCCTCAAAAAAGGAAAAGACTTCGACTGGACAAACCAATGTAATCAGGCATTCCTAGAACTCAAAAATAAACTAATGTCCTCACCCATATTACAATATCCAAATTTCGATAAAACGTTCATTTTAACAACCGATGCATCAAATTACGCCTTAGGAGCAGTACTATCACAAGGAGAAACAGGTCAAGACTTACCCATCGCATACGCAAGCAAATCCCTAAACAAACACGAAAAAAACAAACCAATCATAGAAAAAAAACTACTCGCAATCCACTTTGTAATAACGCATTTCAGACCTTACTTATTCGGTAAAAAATTTACAGTGATAACTGATCACAGACCATTAGTAGCACTATTCTCTCACAAAAACCCCACCTCAAAATTAACCAGAATAAGAATAGAATTATCGGACTACGATTTCAACATAATTTACAAAAAAGGTTCAAACAACACTAACGCTGACGCCTTATCAAGGATAAATATAAACTCTGAGATATTAAAAGAAATGATTCCAACATCAAAAGAAGAAGACCAAGAACGGATAAAAAGGACATTAGTAATAACCAGAAGCAAATCGGCAAAAGAAAACTCAAATGAACAACTAAATATGTGGGAATGCACGTCAATAAATGATATCAAGAACACAAGAAAATTAGAATTCAAATTCAAAAGCGGTATAAAAGATATGATAATTGAAAATGTAAAAGAATTAAACTGCACACGTGTGAGATGCAATGAATATCCAGACCATTTCGATGCGCTCTTGGAAAAATTGACATCAAAACTGAACAAGTTAAATTTCTTAGACTATGCATTAAGTCTACATGATGATATATTTAAATACATATCCAAAGAGATATTAAAAGAAAAATTCAACAATATTAAAAGAAACCGCATAAATATACTATTATACAAAGAAAGAGAAAGAATATATGATGATGAAGAAAAGTGCAAATTAATAGTAGAATACCACACTTGCCCATACTCAAGACATTTCGGAGTAAGAAAAACATTCCAAAAATTAAGCCAAAAATACATCTGGCGCAATATGTTCAAGATGATAAAAAATTATATAAAACAATGCCACATTTGCCAAACAAGCAAACAAACAAAACATACAAAAGAACCTCTCACAATAACAGATACACCGTCCACATCTTTTGAAACACTAAGTATAGATACAGTAGGACCAATAAAACCTTCCAATAATTTCCGATTCATATTAACAATACAATGCGAACTAACAAAATATATAATCGCACATCCTATTGTAGATAAAAGCGCAAAATCAATTGCCAAAATTTTAACAGAAGAGGTAATACTCAAAAACGGCCAATTTAAAACATTAAAATCTGATAGAGGAACAGAATTCAACAATGAACTAATAAAAGAGATTTGTCTATTACTAGATATCGAGCAAAAGTTTTCAACCCCCTACCACCACGAAACCTTAGGTACAATTGAAAGAAATCACAGAGTTCTTAACGAATACTTTCTAGCCTTTGCAACAAACAATGATTGGGATAAATGGATACCATACTACACTTTCGCATATAACACTACCCCTCACGTAGAAACACAATATACACCTTTTGAATTGATATACGGAAAATTGCCATACATGCCCAACGAAACAATATTAAACTCAAATCCTGCATACAACCCAGAAAACTACATAAATGAGCTAAAAACAAAATTAAAATACTGTTCAGAAAAAGTTAAAAGATTTTTAGAAAAAGCAAAAGCAGCAAGAACACAACTATCAAAAGAACATTACACTAATCCAATCGATATAAACATAGGAGATCAAATCTTATTAAGGAAACACAACAGGAAAAGACTAGATAAACCCTATGAAGGACCCTATGAGGTAATAGATATCAAAGAACCCAATGTCACAATACAAATAAAAGATAAGCAAAAAACTGTACATAAAAATTTAATTAAGAGATACAATACAGTAGATGTAAACTAAATTTATTTTAACCCATATCTAATTAAAACTAAGCATACAAAGCTGTAAATAAACACTATATACTTAAGAATTTACTCATGTTAAATGAACAAAACAAAAAATTACCGTTTAAAATTTCTCTTCCATAACAGAAAATTGTTAACGTCTATAAAAACATTAACAATTTTCTCTCTAAAACGGTAGTGTGATCGCATACCGTTGTATGCATCCACTTTGAAGTGCGACAGAATTATGCTAAGTTTGCATAATTCTGTAACAAAAAAAAGTAAAACAAAAATTTTGTCGTACTTCAACTGGCTGGGTATTACATTTCGTAATGCAATACGATGCTACGCGCCCTAATCAAAACAATTACTATCTGTTTACGTTAGAATAATTTAGTGTAATAATTTCTGTATAAATAGCCAGGTAAGAATTGAATAAAGTTAATTGTTATCAATCAATTCAATAAAGCGTATCAACTCGCTATTTTATTAAAGGCGTTAAATCCGCCCGAAACATAAAGCTTATAGTTAGGGAACGTCTCTTGCCGAGCTACATTGGCACTAAATGAGACGGCTAGACTTGGCGCACAGAAGCCGAGCAGCATAGGGCTAAACCGTGGCACACCAAATAATAAGGATAAACCAAAACATTATCCAACCTACATAAAACATCAATACCGCACAAATAACTTTTTTTTATTACAATATACTTGTTGATTATAGATGTATATTGAATATAACAAAAAAAAAAAAAAAACTTTTGACTATAAAAAGCAAAGTTGACATTTTAGTTTTATAATCATAAAAATCCAAACGCTTGACAAACACCCTGCATCAATACCCCTCCCAGTATAAAAAGGAATCAATATTGTGTAAATGAAATCTGACTGTTTTTTGTGTTTGTGTGCGTTGTGAGCTTTTGGTAAATTGTTATGTTCGTATGAAGTTTCGATGATTACAGGTTTCAGTTTATCTATAACTATCGTTCGTATGTCTTTCTTCTTTTTTGTTTTAAAAAATTTGATATTTTTGGCAATAACCTTGTACGGACTCTTGTAAGGACATTGTAACGAACGCTTGCTTAGGCTACGCGCAAAAAGTTGTTCACAAGGTGTTAGCGTTTTAGGGACATGTAGATTAGAAAGCGGGTCTCTGTGATGGTCTATGTTCGATTAGACATTCTAAGTCAATGTTGTATTTGAGAATAGCATTTCACCCAGAAGCCGAAGGTTTTCTTCATAAAGCATTTTCTCCGGCGAGGCAGATACGTCTTGTTTGTACACTGTGTGAAGACCTAACAGATCTATCGATAATTCTTCACTCCATTTTACCGATCTCTCTTTGACTAAGACTACTGTAAAGTTTTGGAATGTTTGCGGGATGTTACTGTTGTGTGTAAGTGGTACAATTCCATTCCCTTAGAGTACTTCCCAAATGTTGTCGGCAATCCTTGTTAGTGCCTCAGTAGGCAAATGACTTGAATTGGTCAACATAGCATTAAAATTTTTTGGCAATTTTCTAAGCCAGAGATTTTTCAACATGTCAGCTGAAAAACTTGAACCGAAGAGAAGTTGGAGTGTGTTGTAAAATTCGAACGGCTTTCTGTGTCCTATTTGGGAGTCAGATGATATCTGCTCCAACGTCTTACTCTCGCTAAGGGAGTGCCTCTCTACTAAGACCTTTCCAAATTGAGTGTATTTGTTTGTGTTTGGTGGATTTTGTATAAAATCGAGTGCTGTGAAAGTTATGTTTTGTGGAAGTGACGTAGTCATACTACCTGTCTTCCGCTGTGATTTGTTTATTGTTGAATTGTATGTCGGCGTGGACGAATGACGGATAAGAACAACTGCTCTTAAATGGTGGCAGCTTGAGTGCTGAAGCAGCAATGTCTGATTGCATATTGCTGTTATCGGAAGGAGTTAGTGATTAGAAATTAACTAAACTAAAGCTAAATTCAATTAAGATTAAGTAGTTGAAGATTTGTTTTACAATATATTGAAAAATTTTTAAAAATTTTGAACTTTTCTTCTCTCTTTCCATAGACGTTAACATCGCTTACCGTTGTTATTGAGATTGCTGTTGGAGTTCGTACTGTTGTTGTTACAACAAAATGTAATAGCTATCCTCCACAATTTTTTCTTCTCAGCAAGGACGTATTTGTTGTCGATATTGGTAAATGAAACGGCTCTTCTGTTATTACTTTGCGATCCCAGCGAAACGCGCATGAGATAGCCTTGTCAGTCGTTGAAAATATCAATAATTTGGTGTTGCCCAAGATTTTTTGCCTTTCTTTATCGTCTCCTAGATACGATGCGACCTTCTATTTTATATAATACGTTACTGTTTGTTATTATTGACGATATTTATCATTGATTTTATTTATTTTATTTTGAGATTTTGCTTATTATAAAGAAATTTTCAAACATGCAAAAGCTTGACAACCAATAACAGTAAACAAGACTAGTTAATTTTCGGTTCATAGTGAGATGTTAGGATTGCAACAGGTTTCTCAGGTGACGGTAAGGATAACAGAAGCAACTTATTTTCATAAGGAGGAAGAGAGTCAGGTCCTAACGCAAATTCCCAAGGATAAACCGCGGTAATTGGTTTTGAACGGATTCAATTGAATCTACATAACTCTTATAGGAAGGAGACCACAAAACAGGAGCATACTCAAATATTGGTCTGACTAATCTCATGCGTAACCTTTTTATAACGTATAGATTATTAACCTCCTCACACAACCGTCTATCGGAATCTACCGCCGACCTAGCTTTACTTAAATAAAGGTCAAGATGTTTGAATAAATTCCTCCTTGAGGAAGACAGCTTCTTGCATTTTTTTAGATTAAGTTTCATAAAATTTAATGAACACAATGTAAACGAAATATATGACTCACTTTGAAGCTGAAGAAAACAGATTAACATCGTCAGCGTACATTAAGATACGGTTGTAATCATCGAAGGGAGATCGTTGATGTATAGAATAAATAAAAGGGGTCCTAAGTGGCTGCTTTGAGGTTCATCAGACGTCACGGGAAATTCATTCGAGGAGATAGAATTAAGCAGAACCCTGAATGGTATGTTATGAAGATAACAGTTCGTAACGAATGCACCTAGTTAAAAGCAGGGTTAGAAAACTGCAATGCTAATTGCACGTATCTCAGCAATATTAAATAACGCACTAAAAGGTTTGTTTTATCTTAAATGCTTTGAAGACAGAGAGTGCGTTTTTATTAATTAAAAGAAAGTTTATGTGTATTTCTTAAAACCAAAAGAATAAGAATAACTAAATATATAAAATCATTGGAAAATGCCAATGCTACGTATTTCAGTGCATAATATGAATACGAATACTCTACTGAACATAAAAACATTGGTGTGCACTATTATTATTATTATAATTTTAGACTAATGAAATAAATTCTTAGACTAAAAAAAAAAGACATTGAGCACTAGCAGCACAGGCTATCGGCTCTAATATAAATAAATGTACATTAGTTAATGAGCTTAGTAGTATAAATAAAGTAATATATAGAATTGGTATTCGGTTCTGAAGCTGATTTTAGAATGTCCAAAGGGTTAGTCGTTCCAAATGCAATACTTCTAGCCAAAGAAAAGTTAAGGCAGTCGCAGGGAATGTGCTTTATAGTGAGAGTTTGTCCACAACTGCAGATTGGGGAGGAAGACTTCTTCAAAAGCCATTGGTGAGTTGCAATTGTATGACCAAGGCGAATTCTTGAAAATGTTTGGTTCTTGCTTTTCTCAACATTTATTGGATATAAAGGTGGAGTTAATTGAGGGTTAATGGAAGAGTAGTGTTGATGATGGTATTGTAAATTTCCTTCTGCAATTTTCTCTTTAACTTTTCTTCCAATGTATGTTTGAAGATCCAACTTTTCCAAGACATTATCCATAATTAGAAGAGCAGCAGCAGCATACTTTGCCGCTCAATCAGCCTGCTCATCTCGCAATAAACCGATGTGACTTGGTACCCATAACATTTTAATTTTTCCGTCGGGTATAGTAATTATATTCCTTAATTTGTTGGTGGTGCTCCATCTCGAAGTCGAAGTGTTCTGAATAGCTTGTAATACAGACAAACTGTCGGTAACAATGACGGTTTTGAGTATGTTTTTATGGGCAAGGTTCGCAGCGTGAAGGATAGCTCTGGTTTCGGTTGTGAAAGTTGAAGTACTTTTGGTATGCATTAAGAGAATAGAACAGAACGAAATAAAATAAAAAAATTAGTAAAACAATGTCGCTCATTATGACACTTATTAATTGATGAAGAGGTTTTTCGAAGATGAGGTTAGTAAGTAAGTAAAAGTGTGTATGTGCATGTGCGCGTGTGTGGATGTAACCACAGACATTGACTTCACGCACCAACAGCCAGCAACCCGGATTAACGGACAGGGTAAGAGGATAGACTGACCATAACATCATGACAATAATAATAGTTGTGGTAGGTTAAATTCTGTCTTGTTTTTGTAACGTAGCTTAGTTAGCCACGTTTTACAAAACACAACACTTCTAAAAGAGAAAACGCGTTACAAATAATTGAAAAAAATAAACGCGCAAAACCCCTAATTCAGCATAATTACGGACTTATTATTTTGCACTCGCAAATTTTGCTTTCTTATTGTAACGCAAATAATCTAATTTGCAAAATTATGTTGACAAATATAATTTGGTAAAATTATGTATATTATAAGCTCACCTATTTCAATAAGTACAACGGGAAGCCAAAGGTCTGGAATTTGAAAATTAATAAATTATGCTTAACTAAGTCAAACGCTTTACTAAAATCAGTATATACGACATTCGTGCCAGAGCCACTAGCAAAAGTCTTGAAAACCCCGCAAATAAAGTTTAACTGATTTGAAACAGTTGACCTTCCTTGCAGAAAGCTGTGCTGAAATGAAGAAATATACGATTTAATAGCAAAAGCTAAATACTGAGTAACAATTCGTTGAAACAATTTAGAAAAAACAATTAACTTGGCAATGATCCTGTAGTTCGCAACTTAATTTCTGTTTCCACATTTGTGAAGTCGAGTAAGGAAGCTGGTCTATTAGATATTTTCTGAAATGGCCAAGTTAGGAAACCAAATCGCGTTTATGATTTGATATAGGTAATTAACAATTAAATCGGAATCACCAGTTGAAAAATTTCGACAGAAGTGTTCAGCAAAGAAATTTTAAGACCAGAGGACTCGGAGCCATTGAAAGAAACTTGCGAGGAGTATGTAGAGACTTTTCTTTTGGAGTTACAAAATTAAAAAATCATTTAGGATTAACAAGCGGTGAGGATTTTCTCAACTGAACGTTAATTCGTCGCATTAATATTGGTATTTGCGGTAATTAAATCTATGCGTTGCATCAAAATAGGCGAAATAATAGTAAGCAGAATCACTTTTCATAAATTTTTTGAAAAGTTTGGTTTTCCTATTTTTGTAATATTTAATTCTTTTGTACAAACCATTGCGCGCACTTGTTTCAAGGGTGAAGTTGGGTGATGGGAACACATGCAGAAATAGCTAGCTTTAATATCTTACGGAACGATGACAATACGGTTCCAATATTCTCAGCAGAAAAATTAAGCATAAGGTGTAAAAGATGATGATGAGATTTAAGTAATATGATATTAGTTTTATTAAAATCATAATCTTTATTTGAGGAAATTGGATTTGACGCATTAGATTGTTTGAAAGCATGCTAATGCTCGTAATGAAAGGATATCCAAGTTGCTGGATGACACCGATGTATGGGTAAACTTAGAGGTGGACACACTACACAAAGGTGAATTTACAGTTATCTTCAAGAAATTGGCAAAGCAAAGATCAAGTAGTGTGCCGTTGCAGTTAAGACTACGGTTGTATTGAAGTAAATGACCATCAAATAATTCATTGAAAAACACCATAACTCTATCAGACGTTGAAGTGGTGACCATACAGCCAGAATTATCACTACAACACCGAGTGACTTGTACAAAATTGAAGACCTCCAAGGTTATGACCACACCAGCATGTTTAGACTTTTTGGCCACGTCACAAATGAGGGCAGCATGTTTCGTATATATCCGCATTTGAGCTAATATAGTAGCAAGTTACATATAATTGTTTACTGACAATTCGCGGCCGAATGGCAATAAATTCATTGTCGGGAGGAGTAGGAAACTGAAATCAGTAGGACGGGCCTGTAACAGACATGGCAATTAAAACATCACCACTAGTGCGATTTAACCGATCCTTGCTGATAATCTAGAAAGAATTGTGCAAAAGTTTTGGTGAAAGCCAAACAGAAAACTCCGTGCTCATTGAATTTATGTAGAACGAATTTTTTAATCTGCGCTGCTAACATTCCAGTAAATAATAGTTATTGGCCCTGAAGAAACATTTCGTTTCTTGAGACTGATAGAATTACCGAATTAGTATTACGGAGACGATCACGAGGAATAAACTCCTTTATTATGGGTCTAACTGGCTACAATGGTTTATTTAACAAAATTTTCATGTTTTCAATCGGAACTAACACCTTAAAGAACAAAATAGCTCTTTATTGAAATGAGGGCAATTTGAAAACGCTAACACGTTTTTGCAGCAAGATAACTTTTTATGTCGTCCTCAGAGGTGTCATGCGCCAATCTTGACGCGGATGTTGCCTTTCGGGGTGTACTGGCGTCAAACAGACGTTATCCGTATTAGGAACGTACGGAATCACGGGTACAGAACTTTGAGTTGGGGAGCAAATAGGAGGAGTGACTACACTTGCTCATGCAACTTGTACGACTTGTTGTGATGATGCCTAGCAGATATATCCGAACAGATAGGAGAAGAGGAGAGTTTGTTGTTTTTGATAATTGTTTTTCGAGAAGTAGACTGAATAGACTGAACGGCGTCACCAACGGAAGTCACCTCAGCAAAGCTGACTTGGGGACTGGCTTATTTGTGTTGTTCGGATTCGCCAATGGCAATGGTGGCAAGCAACATCGAGAAATGTATGACATTCAAGCGAACACGGAGATGAAGAATCGCACGCTACGATACAAGTTAGTCTATTACAGGATGGAGGAGAAGGTGTGTGCTCTAGATCATGGCACTCCCCGAACATTGTCTTAATATTTTTAAATTTTCCGCACAATGGCACGAGATTTTTTCTTAATTCAGAAAAACCATTTCTTGTCTCTGTGAAAAGCTGATAAAACTCAATATCCCGCTTCCTACAGTCGGGGCATGACCAACGTAATCCTTTCGAAGGTTTTAGGTCTGCATATGCAGCAGGGCAAATAATGGCTCTACACCTCGCAAAACCAACAAGTAATGAGTCGCTCAGAGCCGAGCCCGAGCCTTTTGGTTCGACGTTATGTAAATAAATAATCCATATCAGAAAAAAAACAAAAAGATTAGCATGCAAACTATTAAAAACACAGCAAACACACTGTTAAAAACACAGTAAGCACACTATTAAAAACACAGTAAACAAAGGGAAAACTGTAAACACCACAAACCAAGGCAGATGTTTGAAAACAACACACGCAAAAAAGCAGAGAGTACCAAATGTTGAGCGCAAAAACCAAAATGATATTAGTACAAAAAGTTCAATATATTTCAATAAATTTAAATACTTTTGTAATTGTTTAGGTTCCAAAATATAAAAATAAAGCAATAAGATAAGAAAGGAGTTACAAAATTTTGACACACAAAGTAAAAAATGCGACCACAGCGTGTGCACAGAATTGCCAAACAGGATAGCAGGGATGAAATTTTGAATTTCAAAAATGCATTAAGGAATCGTAAATTAACTGCTTCGTATGAAGGAAGCAAGCCGTCTTAAAATGTATGCGAATTGTTGAATAATATTGTAAGGCAGCGTCTTGCTTCCATACGGAATACAGGTCCGTCCGCCTAAAACGTTTACCCGCAGCCATCACCTTGGCAGTCCGATTTGTCCGTGCGCGTCTTTCTACTGATTCATGAGCAGCCTCCTTCCGCATAAACTGTATAAATACATCTAAAAATGTATAAAAATTTATGAACGCTTATAGCACAGGCAAAAAAAAAACATATACATAGGTATAAATACATATGTATAAAAATGTAGAAACACATACGGTCATGTATAAACTGTATAAACATACGCGACCAGCTAAAAATGTATTAATATGTATAAAAATGTATAGGCCATGCAAAATGTATAGAGATGTAGGAACGCACATGCAAAAATGTATAAACACACACGTATAAATATGTATAAACACATAGGACCATATAAACGGAAAAATGCACAAACTCTACATAAAATGTATAAAACTGTAGAAACGCATTCAAAGTATTCGCAGGTAGGGAAACGCGTAATGTACACATACGATAGAAACATAAAGGGAAGAAAAACCGTGTCGAAGAAAAATATTGTAAGCATAGCGAGTCCAGCACTCACATACCTAAAGGGCAACAAATCACGCGATTTGCTACCTGGGTCAACACTACACAAATGCATGTTCAGCAGAGCAATAGAACAAGCAGAAGGTTAGGCATATGAACAAGCATAGCAATAGGATGGACATAAGTTGGCACGTAAGAGAGTATTAGTGCTAATTAATGTATAAATAATGACAAGCAAGTCGGAACTGAGGTTGCGGCAGTAAGTCTGTCAAACACGTCGAAGCCAACCTAAACTAAGGAAACGTATAAGTACATTATCTCAATATATATGTGAACGCACACAGCCTAGTACATGTATGTAATGGAACAAGCGAGCGCGACTTCGACTATAAAAGAGTGTCGCATCACACGAAATCTTTCAATTGTGTCATAGCCGCCTAAGGTAAGTGTTCACGGACAATTTGACAAGTTGACTTTCAAGAGTAGTTTTTCTCTCTAACCACGTGTGCGTCAAACTGGTCATAAAAACTACACCAGAAAGTCGGGTCACCTCGCTGGTTTCCCCCTGTCCCTATACAAATCGCTTGTATTCTCTTATACAGAAATAAGAGCAACATAAGGTCACACCCGGAGGTCCAAAACATTTTGTTTTTCTTATAAATTGTCTTGGAAAGAGTCCTGGAGTGGCTCAGTATACGCTGCCCAAGAAGACTCGTAAAAATGCTCTTGGTCAAACAATAAGAAACAATCTTTTGCAGAAAAACTTCTAGAAAATCATAATGATTCTTACAACTTAAGCTCTGTTGCTAGATAACATGTGGTTGCTTTCACCACCTAAGTGATGACATGGTTTTGCATTTGGCATGTGAAATATGTCCAAAAAATTCTCTAGGTATGCCGAGATTTAAAAATATAGCTTTAAAAAATATTTCGCGTGAAGTTATCCGATTTGCATATTTTCAAAATGGAAATAAACTAAAATTATTCCTATTTCTAAAACAGGTGAACCGCCAAATGACGGCAACGATTATAGATATATAATTTTTTAAGCAAATTACTATAAACAATTTCGGAGAAAAATGCTACTCCCAACGATACACTATTTTTAGCACAACACTTCATATTAATTAGTACGCCTATTCGGGGGTGCTAGAGACAAATTCATGGCTAAAAAATCAGCCGCCTCAGTTCTCTTTGACGTTGAAATAATTTTTGATTCTGGTTAACATCGTGATAAAATGATACCTTTATGTATTCTAGTCTCTGACGTTATATTAATTCGAAGCTGTTTGTCTGGAAGGCCTCTCTGCATCTCGCTTTTGAATGAATTTTTCAATTTTTTATCTTTGCCCACAAGCGTAAAGCAAACAACTGTTTTGGGTTCAATTTTGTACTCGAATCTCTGTTTTCACTTTAAAAAATTTAATTATTATCACATTACTTTATATACCGATTATATGGATGATACTTGGCTGTGAAATATTAAAAAAGTCTAAAGTAACGATTAGTGTAATATTTATTATTTAAATAAACGAAAAGTAAATTAAATGCAGAAAAGGCGCAAATCTTTTCTTTCAGGAGAAATTTCTTTTTCTCATCACTTTAAGTATTTGAGAGTTATGGAATAAAAAAAATGTAATCTTGCGCAATCGTATGTAGCATATCCACAACAAACACAACATTGCCAAAAAATTGCTATATACATTAAAACGTTGACTGACACAGATTTTTATTTGTAGATTTTCTTTAGCTGTTGTACAACACATATATTGTATACATTCTAATATTCTTTTCTTTCCTTACATTTCTAAAGATATATCATGAAATATATATGTAATGTTATTAAATAAGCATCTAAATAGTTTGTGTTAATTTACTCTTTCCACACTAAAATCGAAGTTCGAACTTTAAAAGTGTAGGAATGTTTTGTGAGAAAAAAGAATTTCGTTCCCACGGCGGGTACCGACAATATATTTCCTGGAATATTATAGACAATGGAGTACTCTAACCTTGAGATTTTTTTTAGCCCAGCTTGCTTCTATCGTCTTAAATAATTCTTTAAATAAATATTCTTATATCGTATCTATGGGTCGATACATTTATGTATTAAAAAAAAACAATCGATTTTTCATGTGAGTTCACTGCTTTAAAATTTAATCAAATTTTTCGTGATTTACTTCAACTTCCAACAAACCAACTTCAAATATCAACTGTAGCATCTCAGTGACATTTTCTAGTGAATCACGTAAGATTTGATTGCCTAATAGTTTTTACGATTATTCTAGGCTACTGGTGCTCATGCTACTTTCGGTACTAGCGTTTATTTCTTTAATCTAAACAAATTATAGCAAATTTTGTAATATTTTTAGATATTTTTTCGCAAAATACGTGTAGAATAATAGACAAAAGTACTTTTAGATCTTTCTTTTAGATGGAAAGTTGACATTATAGGAAAATGACCTTAGTACATTTTTTCAGTGTTTCAAAAAATGCGCAAATGTATTTCAAAAATGTCTCTTAATGTAATGAGAAAATGATGTCTAATTTCTTGCTCACCTTAAGCGATTTCGACTTAGTAAAGAAGAATACACTATTTTAAACATATCCTAGTGGCAGCAGTGGAACACTAGGCCTTACCGTCTCGCGGTAGAAAGGCTGTTTTGTAACTTAAGGATTACAGAAAGAAAGACAAAAATGACATGAGCAGAGAACTGAAAAAGGAGGAACAATAATATATGAAGGTGTAATGATTTTGCCGTTTTCTTGTTAAATATTAAACCGAATCTTTGATGAATTAAACCGAACGCGAAAATATTTTAGGAACTTACATCGAAGTCACCCATGTAATAAGCTTGCAATATCTTTGAGAGTCTGGTGCGAAAAAGAACAAAAAAAAAGGATAAACGAAAAGGTCTAGTATACTACATTCACTTCATTGATGTTCAAGTAAACTGATTAGTGTGGCTAACTTAACTAAGTGGAATATCTATTAGTTTTTCAAAAAATTTCTCAAATGCTTTATATTAGAAGCAGAGACAAAACATTTTGAACGTATTTGTAAAAGAGAAAGATACGGACTGCTTTATTTTGTCCAAAAGACTTCTTGTATCTAAGAAACACTTTTCTATGTTGATATCAGTTAATTCATGTTCCATTATGGATGTAAATGAGAAACTCACCAAAAAGTCTGGCGGTGTCGCCGCTTCCTGTAGGCCACCAAACTATCAAGATATTTGAAGAATAAATGTTCTTTGAATTCTATTGCCAAGACTCTTTCGTTGAACAATATGCAAGTGAGATGTAATTCATTCCTAATGTCTACAAAATACGTAGCATTGTCTAACCGAACTATTTGTGGCTTGCCGTTGATGCACACAAAACGCTTTAGAGATGCAAAAGATGATAGAGCATACAATCTTAAGGCAAATTATCCGTGGTACGTTGGTTTTAAAGGGAAACGTGTTATTATTACGATTTCGTTCCTTACGCATGAATCAGAACACATTTAAAAGAAAATCTTTGGAATTGAGATGGAATAGACGATAAGGACAAAATAAGCGTAGACTGTAAAGCCGATGATGTTGCGCGTTGTTCTGCAAAAGGCAAAGCTGCCACATACTCAACGACAATATTATCGGTGCGCAACAATGAATGACGCTTCAGTGAAGAATGGCCATATTAAGCGGGTTCGCATGGTTCTATAATGTAGACCTCTCTTAGGCAATTGAAACACAGATACATTCCTTTGGACCCTTTAAAGCATTGTGTTTGAGATGAGAACAATTTGCGATGTGGTGCTTCTTGAAACACAAAACGTACAAAACTATGACGATAAGCGCATTCGAAAAAGTCCTTTTGTTGCTCGATGGATTTGGCATTTCAATATTTTCGAACATGCGGCACCTGGGATCAAAGAATGATTGCGTGGAAGTCTATGAGGGAAATTTGTTAATAAATAAGGACTCTCCCCATTTAACTTGCTGTTATACATCAAATTTTAAACTAGTTAAATACAGCAAAAATCTGTCAGCAATTTGTTCGCTTTTGCACATTATACCACCAACATATGAATGCAAAGCTTATCATCAAATTGCCGCAAGCTTACACCACTTGTTTTCTCTATAGCTTCCAACCCAAAAATCTCCACAATTTGTATCTGAAAATTAGGAAATTTGTACCGAATTTTTTTTTTAAATAAATCAAGGCCTTGTCGTAATGAGCCAAATGAAGAATGCGAAAGGGCAGATAGACGTTAAGCAGCAAGGGACAACCTTTTGGCATGGCAATTTGCAGTGGTACTATGTTTAACTAATTTTAATTCTTTTTTAATCCTTTTCAATATGTATATTTCATTCTTTTAATTATTTACTTACGTAATAGATTGATGATAAAAGCCGCGGTGAAATGAAATGTGCAATAGTGCTATCGATCAGGACTTCACGGCCATGAACATGAACATGATTGCATGAACAGACCAACCGAGGCGTGACAGAAAGCAGAAAAAGCGGGCGTTGGGATAAAAGCAGAGAGAAGGTGGAACGGATTAACAGACCGAAAGGAAAGCAATGATGCTAATATAAATCTACACTTATTCAAGTATTTTAAGTAGAACCATTTCTTCTTTATAGAATTAGGATGAGGTAGTTAGGCGAAACAATAAAAAACCTTACGTCCTTCGTTACAATTTTTATAAGATGAAGGAAAACATGAAAGGAAGATGTGCAGAAAATGGAATAGGTTTGGGTCTATGTATATGACTGAATGAAATCGACCACCTTAGATGATCAATCAAATAAAATTTGTTTTTTGTTTATTTTTTTTTCATTGAATATTTTTTAAGAATTTGTATTATTTTGTTTAAACCGTATGCATTTTGTCTTCTTCTTTGTTGTCTAACCCGACGGACGGTTTTATTTGAATTTTTGTATAAGAATACAAGCGGAAATTAACTACCAACGTTTGTAAGTAATTTTCTTTTTTTTGTTAAACATCAAGCCAACTGTTTGATAATTGACAAGACATTTGTTTTTTCTTTATCAAACCTCAAAACGAATGTCTAAATATTAAATTGAAAATATTTAAGCGATTATATCAAAATCGCCAATGTAAGGAGGTTGCAATGTTTTTGATAAGTCGGTACAGATACGCAAAGTTGTTACATGGCGATTAACTTAACTAACGGTGTATTGTGTTAAATTTGTCGCAGAAGCATCGATAATGATAACATGTGGTGAGAGTAAAGGTAAGAATATAAACGGGTCGATAATCCGGTAGTTGAAAGTTAGCTTTGGCTTACATATTCAGCCGTTTTCGCCAAACAGCAGAAGTATTAGCTGTGCAGTGTGCACAAACCTTTTAATAACTGTTGTGGAATTAATATTCTGTGTTATTGTATATCGACATTCGTTTTAAAATCAGTAAGTGCTTGCAAAAACTCACATCGTTTTTTTTTTTTTTGTTTTATAATATTAAGAATATAGCAACACTATAGATCTCGCGTGCATCTACAAGCACACACAATGAATGGCTATAGGCGTCATTTACAGCAGCGGGTTAAAGAAATGCTTGTCCATTTTCCTAAAAAAAACGAAAGCTATTTTTATGAACAGTATAAAATTAAGGATATTGCGGTGAACAATGCAAAATCAAAGAAAACTTTAATGAAAACGAAGTTTTTATTTAATATTTACGATGTGTGAAAACATGCTTTAGCAAAGAAACACACCCTTTTTCAATCGTTTTGCGACATCATGCCTACTTCTAATGGTTACACGTATTCTGGTGAATTAAATTACAGCTTTTAACGGAAAAATACAACATTTTTTAATGGGATATTAATGCAAGTAAAAGTGAACTAAATGTATTAATGTTTCTATAATCTGCTTGGCGAAAAAACCATAATCGACCGCAATTTAAAGAACATATATTAGAGATCCATCTTGATAAAAGATGCCTAAATAGAACCAACCACCTTATCCCGTTAAAGGGCAATTCGTTTGTATACGGTTGTGCGTGTTTGTATACTTTGTTTTTTTTGGTATCTTTTATAAAAGACGGCTAAAGACATTTAATAAAAAATAACTCGTAAGCTTAGTTATTTCAAGTTTTCCCCGGTTGTAACCGCGGTAGCTACTATTTTGAGTTGTGTCAATAGCAAATAGCAAAGAAAAAACCAAAAACAAGTGTTAGTAATAATATATGAATAAGCATTGATTTTCATCGACAATTCCGTAACGCAAATTTTTGTAATAAGCATCGCGAACAGCGCCTACGCTGGTAATGTTGGATAGTAGCAAGATTAGGTGCAGTAAATTCTGGCAGTGGCGGCAAGCATGACAGTGGCATAAAATCATGAAATACGAAACTTTTCTGATAATAAAAACAACTCAATTCAATGCGTTCAATTTTTGTTTATATTTTTCTTTTGCAACTGCTTTTTACAAACACGAATTGTGGTAAGTTTGCTGGGTGTATAATATAACATAGTACTAATGCAAATTTGTTGTCAGCAATAGGAATTTTATTGTTGCTAGATTTGACGTAACTGGGAAAGCGCATTTTGCGATGATCGCCTACTTCAATTTCGCCTGCTTGCAGTACCCCCTTGGTGAATTTATTTGTCATCTCCAAGGGCGTGAAAATTCAAGGGGAGGTGGCGTTGCAATTCTAATGATAGAAGACATCGATTGATTGCTTTATCCAATACGAATTCATAGAGATCAATTGAAAAGAAACAATTGTGCGCAATAACCAATGTATCCATTCATGTTAATGATATTTTCTAGGTGGTTCGCTTGGCGGCGAAGAGGTTATGAAGCGTAACCACTACATAATTGATGGGGAATTAAGCTATTGGCACAATTTGTGGGGTTGCTAGAGGGTTAACTGTGGAAGTATTTTTTTATATATAATGTAGTGTGATCGCATACCGTCGTATGCATCCACTTCAACTGGCTGGATATTGCATTACGAAATGCAATGCGATGCCAGACGCCCTAAATAAAACAATCACTATTTGTTTACGTTAGCATAATTTAGTGTAATAATTTCTGTATAAATAGCCAAGTAAGATTTGAATAAAATCAATTGTTATCAATCAATTCAATAAAGCGTATCAACTCGCTATTTTATTAAAGGCGTTAAATCCGCCCGAAGCATAAAGCTTATAGTTAGGGAACGTCTCTTGCCGAGCTCCATTGGCACTAAATGAGACGGCTAGACTTGGCGCACAGAAGCCGAGCAGCATAGGGCTAAACTGCGGTACACCAAATAATAAGGATAAACCAAAACATTATCCATACTACATAAATCATCAATACCGCACAAATAACTTTTTTTTATTACAATAAGTAACATATCCACCAAATTACACACGTTTCAAATGATGCAAGAAAGCAACGCTTCACACTAGGCTTTTTCCTAACAAATATATCTTTGAATTTATCTGCAGTTAAAGCGCCACGGAACTGATTGGTCACATTTGGCCCGTCTAGTTAAAAATAATCTTTGCCAAGTTCACCTGGGTTTAATAATGAGCTATGCGCATGACAACATAATTGAACAATGTTTTAATCTACTTTAAATCTGAATATCGCAAAAATTATACCTAATTCAAAAAGAAACTACCACAATTCCAATCTTAAAACAAGTAAAAACATTATAGTGGGACATGGTCGGCCATTAAATACCCTACACTTTGCTTTTATTCATATAAATTTTTTAATTAAGGCGCTATATGGAAAGTGGTCGAAAAAGTGGCACGATCCGAAACAGTTTCAATAGCGTTCGTCCCTAGGCCAAAACACGAAACAATATACAAAATTCCATTGAACATCTCGAAAATAGCGGAATGTATGTGGAAGAAACAAAGACGGGCATGCAAATTTAAACTTCGGCAAGTGACTTTGAATCCATTAGTATAATAAGAGGCGCGTATATCTCAAGTCTTTCCGGGTATTTTATACATCCGGAAAAACTGGTATACTACCACAGTATACCATCGTATCGTAAGTGGTGGAGGAGGTGACGAAATAATAACTTTTTTTCTAACAAGAAAAGTGTAGTATTGTAACCAACCCTTTCAGTCTCTATCGCCATTACTTCAACTTTCTCAATAATTTCGTTACTGTTAACGGAGCGTCCAGTAGTATTGAGCAATTTGATCCCGTTGTGTTCATCTGTGAAAAAATCACTGGTATATAATAATATTTAGTACAAAACTTGCGTATACAACGCTTTTTGCAGAGCACAAACTTTAATGTCTATTTGGGCTCGTTTAGTTTCCACTTCATTTCAGCTAATGCAGACTGTTTTCAAGGATCGTGCCTCTCACATATAATTTATAATATTTTTATTTTAGATGTTGTACTACTAAGTGGATGTATGGTTTTTATTTTACTTATTCAAATAGATTTGCTTTTCAAAACGGCGAACGATATTACTTGATGGACAGAAAACTCAACCAACCGTTTTTACTCTCAAATGCAAACTTTGTTTGACGCCCCAACATGCCTTTAGCTATGATCACAAGACATTCCTTCGAATAGGGAAGTCAAACAATTAATAACGATTCAAATTTAAAAGTGCCTAATAAATCGATCTCATCATGTTTGATGCTGCTACAGTCTGAACTTTTACTGCTAATTGTGGTTTTAAGGAACTAGGAAAGGCTCAAAAAATTTTTTAAAAATGATTTCTAATCTGGCCTTTTCACATCTTATCTACACTGAATTTGTAGTTTTGAATTTGTTTATGAGAAAATATTCTCTAAAAATTTGGTATTTGGAAGCAAAGTTAATAATAAAACTCTCTAATATCAATTTTGCGCTAAAATATGGATGCTAATTTACGAAGACCACAAATGTGGCAAGCTAAACTATTAATGTATGCTTATTTTCCACAAAGTTGTCATTTTATACCCTGTTCGTTTTTAATTTCTTTGAATTGCTAAAAAGGTTCTCTTTATTATGTTGCACTATATTCTGTTATTATAAAAAATGCTCAGAATACCAAGAAAACAGTAAGAAGTGTCAAATCCGATTTTACTATTGTTTGCTAAAAGCATATGGTTAGTAATGTATTAGTGATTGTGCTCAAAATAAGAGTATAAGCATGTTGGAATTTTGGCTTATTGGTTGGTGGTATAATACTTAACTTTGATAAAAGCCGTCGATGCACTCACAAAGTCGGAAGGAGCATTTTCGACATATCTTACCTTCTACTGTCGAAAAGATAAAAACGGTGTCTAAGCAAGAAGACAATTATTGGGTGCGAAGATTGGCGGGAACATCGGTGCCAAAACTGGTTTGCAAATCGTCGTATAATAACAATTTACCGAACTCGCCCGTTCATAATAAAGTATTTGTGCATAGCCGAATTTACTATCCGAATAATCTTATCGTCAAGATCTTCCTATTTTCAAAGAGAAATTTTGAGAGTTTTGAATCAACAAAATCAGTTATTTTCCTTAAGTTAGATTACAGTATCAGACTTTCGCCATTTGATGTTAAAGGGCTTGTGCGTCTGGTTTTTGAGTCAAAAATAGTCAGCAGGAAGATATTAACCAAATGTGTGATAGTGCGTTATTCTGTTTTTGTTTTTCTTCAATCTCGGACGTTTCTTTTTAATTTTGTTATAAAATCGATGCAACCAACCCGCATAGTATGCGCGAGGTTTCGTTGTTTTTTAGAGACGTTCAAAGATTGAATTGTTTACTCGGTGCACGCAAAGTGGTGGCGAAGGCGTTCTTCGCAAGAAAATTTTTATTTACCAATTTCGACGCTCTGAGTCAGAGAGTTTGAATATATTGACCCTATTTCATTGACATTTTCGGACAAAATTTTTTCTTCCGTCTACAATACTAACTCTTTCACACATATAAACCTACCCGCATCTATCCTTGTAATTCCCTCCTGGAAAATCACCTCCAAAAATATAAGCTGTAATAACTCTTACCTGAAAAGAATTGGGCAAAGTGCCGTGGACCGAGGAATCAAAAAATGGTTATTACGAATTAACCAGCTAAAAGAAAAGGGGTTAACAAGTTCCTTCAGGCCCTGC
Source organism: Glossina fuscipes (assembly GCF_014805625.2). Classification (NCBI taxonomy): domain Eukaryota; kingdom Metazoa; phylum Arthropoda; class Insecta; order Diptera; family Glossinidae; genus Glossina; species Glossina fuscipes. The sequence continues at coordinate 7,179,924 of NW_023998432.1, forward strand.
AGTACGACGTACACGCAAACGTTAAGCAGGAGCCTTACATTAATAAAATTAGTAAAGCAACAACCTTGAAAACGTAGAAGATAATCTGAGATATGATAATACCGCTTCAAGGAGAATGTATGTCTAATTATACGATTACATCATAGTCATAATTTTTCTAGGTTTGAAGTATTTGTAGAAAAATTGCCAGAGCATATATTATAAGTGGCATAATTAAAGCTTTGATGACTCTAAATTTGATTTGAATGGGCATATAATCATTCAAAGGATAAAACTTTCTAAGTGGAAAATTGAGAGCACAGGGAATTTATTTGCCTAAGTTATTGTCGCTAATCATTCCCAGGCTTTTCAAGCTACTTGCAAGTCCAACATTGGCGCCAGCTATCTTTAGAGCAAGATTGAGATATATATTCAGGGATCGACAAATTATCGAGGAAGTTTTAGCCCACTTCACCTCGAACACGACCCGCGAATAAAAGCTGCAAACCAGTGAAAGTGAGTTATATGGCTGTGTGGCGGAATACGAAAGGTGAAAATTACAAGTGCAACTTATAGAAAAAAAGGAACTATTAACGGGTAGTCTATAAAAACGGAATGTAAATCAATAGGAACAAAATAACATACAAACGGTAACTAAAATTTGCTTTTGCATGCGTGAAAACAAGTATGCTTTATATAAAGATGCTATTTGACGCAAAGATTACTATTTTTGATATGTTTTGATGAACACGACATAAAGGTACATGTATGGATGAACGTGTACCAACTATAACATTATAAAAAAAATTGTGTATGTGGTATAAGGAAGCAAACAAAGAGACAAAGAGATTATTGTCTGACAAAAATCCATAATACCAATGTATACGAAACCATATAAAGAGAAGCTTACACGAATGAATCTGTTCAGAACAATATTAATGAAGGCGTCTGTACGACGTCACAATTCAAAAAGTGATACCAATATGATAGATAAGATAATATATTTATATACCAGCAACGAGATTACTAAACATTTCGCCACTAAATTAACAATAGCAGCCTGTACAATAGAAAAATCAGCAATATATCTTTAATATCTACATCACCATCAACAATAATTGTTACCGTTATTATTTCTTCTTCATCTTCAGTCCAGGATTTTCTTTATGGTTTATTTTTTATGTATTAACCCATAATAATATTGTTATTAAATAAGAAGAATATTAGAAATTATTAAATATTAAAAAAATGATATAAAAGAAAAATTATAGTGAACATTCTATTTAAATATATATGTCCATAATTTGCATATATATATATATCCATAATAAGGTTCTCTCTTTTTTTTTATTATTCAATAAACTTTTACAAATACTTTTGTTAATATCAGAAGTGAGTTACTTTTTTTTCCATTTGTAGTCGACCTGTGTTCTGAGTAGTGCGAATTTTCTTCTTATCTGCGATTTCTTAATTATTTCGGTGGTTTTGTGTATTTAGCTCGTGTCTTATCGGTGTTTTTGCTAAAACTGGTGATCCCGGATTTTTCGGATGCCGTGTGTGCTTTTGTTTCCTCTAAATATAATGAAAAAGTAAAAAGAAAGAAGAAAAGAAAAGAAAAAAAGTAGAAAAGAAAGAAAGAAAGGAAGAAGAAAAAGTAAAAAAGAAAGAAAAACCGAGAAAAAAAAAATGAAAATATTAAAAACAATCGACATTTTCCTTTAGTATCTTTCCAATCTTTTTCCATTGAGTGGTGTTTTATAACGCATAATGGCCCCGTTGCCGGTAGATAAAGACTTAAATAGATTTCATCTGTTAGTGGACATATCCTCCCAAAGAAAGAAAATTAAAAATTCGGACTTTCCGGTGTTGCCAATCGGTAACATCACTACTATTGACAAAAAATATCTTATTATTTCTTCAACTAGTGTTAGCATAACAGTTTCACAAATCAGCCCTTTCGCTATAAAAAAAAAACCCTAGACGGCATTACAACATATATAGACTATTTCGATTCTACGCGATGGGAATTTACTTGACCTCGCTGGGAACCCGCGCGCAAACGAAAAGCTCATAAAATCGATATCGAAGCTAATTTATGTGCTATATCCGCTAATCTGCAATGGCAAACCGAACTCATTTAGAGGCGTAATTTATGCCCCGTGTTTAAAGCATGTGCCGCAAGGTGAAATAGTTTGCGAAATGACTCTTATAGTAAATCTTAAATTAATTAATATTAAGACTTAGTATAAGTACAATAAAACAAATAAGAAAAAAAAAAGAAAAAAAGCATGTTCGCAACTAGAATAGAGCCACACCCACAACCGGTACAGGACCAAATTGCAAGTGGACCCCTAAGCCATCGCAAACATGCATAAGCTTGGCAACCGATAATAGTTAACAACAATTAACTTTCGACTCATAATAACTTTTTAAGGTTAAAAGTTAGTTCAAGTACGACATAGGTAAATCGCGCGTATTAAGCAATTTTGATTTAATGGACTTTAAAGAGTCCGTTAATGAGAATAAGTGATAGACGTCATTTAGGTTCTTGCAAACAAATCTGAGCGGGTTAAAGAGTTCGCAATTATATTTTCATTGACTAAGCTTTATCAATATAAAATCCCTAAAGAAGCGGTTAGGGACATTAAAGCTTATCTCACGAAGTAATGCGGGCGAATCAATTGTACCATTTACTTATTTGATTACGAAGAAAACCCCAAGAAGAAATCTACGTTTCTCCAGTGACGGTAAGAATAACAGAAGCAACCTATTGTCATAGGGTGGAAGAGGGGCAATCGGGTCTTAACCCACATTCTTAAAAGCAAACAGCAAGAATTGCCTTTGAACAGATTCAATTGAATCTACTTAGCACCTATATGAAGGAGACCACACAACAGAGGCATGCACAAGTACAGGTCTAACCAAACACATGTAAAGCCGTCTCGTAATATAAGGATCATCAACCTCTTTGGACCACCTCTTTATAAAACCAAGCGCGGACCTAGCTTTGCTTAACGAGAGCTCAATATGCAAATTAAAACGTAACCTATAATAAAATAGAAAGCCTAAGTCTGTGAACGAATCGACGTCCTCCAACTTGTGCGAATCAGTGAAATACTGAGTAATGAACGACTTCCTTCTTGAGAAAGAAAGTTTTTACATTTATTTAGATTTAGTTTCAGAAGATTCAAATAGTACCATGCAACCAATTTATTCAAATAACTTTGAAGATGATGTGATTGCGAATCTACGGAAAAGGAAGGAAACAGTTTCCCATCGTCAGCTTACATTAAGATCTCGCTGAATTTAATCACGGAGGACAAATCATTGATTTATAAATTATATAAAATGGGTCCGAAGTGGCTACCTTGAGGTACGCCAGACGTCACGGAAAATTCGTCCGACGTGATGAAGTTAAAAAAAACCCTGAAGGATCTGTTGCGCAGATAAGAGCTTATCCATTTCACTAACTAGAAAGGTAAGCAAGAGGCTTGGAATTTAAAGATAAGTAAGTTATGATTAACCATACCAAACACATATGCTTAAATCAGTGTATATAACATCCATGCGAGAGCTACTAGAAAAGGCCTTGAAAACATGACAAGTAAACTCTAACAAGTTGGTCACCGTAGATCTCCCTTTCCGAAAGCCGTGCTGGTGTGGAGAAATGTGCGAATTAACGGCAAAGTCACTATTCGCTCGAACAACTTAGGCAAGACCCTCAACTGGGCAATGCCTCTGTAGTTCTCTACAAGTTGTCTACTTCCACTTTTTTGAATAGGAATAAGGAAACAAGTCATTCAACGCAAAGGGAAAACACCTAATTTCAAGGACTTGTTAAAAATCATTGAGATAACACCACATAGCTCGCCAGCACAAGTTATAAGTACACATGAGAGGATTCCGTCAGGTCCAGGCGAACAATAACATTTTAGAGAGCCCAATCCTTCAAAAACGTCATTTTCAGATATAACAAAGTTAGGAATTGAAATGGAATTAGAAATCGGATATGGATAGTTTGCTGATAAATTAAAATTGACAGTTGAAAAGTTCTCTCGGAAGTATTCCGCAAAGAGATTTGTGGTTTCAAAATCATCCGAGGACTCGGAGCCATTAAAAGACACATGCGAGGGATGTGCAGAAATTTTTCTTTTTGAGTTAACTAATTTAAAAAAGTATTTAGGATTAGCAAACAAGGAGGATTTAATAAACTGAAGGTATCTGCAATAGTATTGGCGGTTAGGGGAATTAAATGAATGCCCTACCACTGCATAAGCGAAATAGTCGAAAGAAGAAAAACTTTTCGAAAATTTTTTGAAAAGCTTGTTTTTCCTATTCTTGTAATATTTAATTGTTTTATGAAACCATGGAGGACACTTGCTCCGAGGACGGGACTGCTTGATCGGAACGGATGCAGAAATAGCTTGATTTAATATATTGTAGAACGACGATAGTAACCTATCAATACTTCCTACTGAGAAATCAAGCACAATATGAGAAAGATGTGATTTTAGCATGGAAACATTGATTTTATGGAAATAATAAAATTTATATGAAAAATTTGAATTTGGAACGTTACAGAAGTTCCACGAACCAACATGCTTGCATTGAAAGGAAATACCCAATGCTGGATTATATGGATCCTCAGATAAACTAAACGGAAGACAAAAATTAACGCAAATCTCAGGAAAATTAGGAAAGCAAAGATTAAGCAATCTACCATTACAATTAGGGGTACCATTATATTGAACTAAATTATGATCAAATAATTCATTAAAGAACAAGCGGCTCTATCAGATGTTGAGGTAGGAATCAAACAGTCACAACTGTCGCTGTAACAGCAAGTGTCTTGAGGCAAATTGAAGTCACCCAACACAATGACTATATCAGTAGGCTTAGATTGCTTGGCCACTTCGCAAATGAGTGCTGCTTGGATATTCTGGGAATATCTGAATTTGGGGGAATATACGGGCAGGTCGCATATAAGTGTTTGTTAGGAAATTTCACTCGAATGGCGATAAATTCAACGTCGGGAATAGTTGGAAATTCAAATGAATAGGAGGGGACTGCCGAAGACTTGGCAATTAAAACACCACCACCATTGCGATACAATCGATCGTTTCTGAAAATGTGAAACAAATTATCGAAAAGTTCCGGCTTTAACCAACCTTCAATGAAGACCAGCCAGGAAAACCCCGTGCCCACTGAATTTAGGAAGGTAGAACGAATTTTTGAATTTAGGCCCCTAACATTTGATAAATGAGAAAAAATGAGCCTGAAGAAATATTTAGTTTTTTGAAGGGGAAAGAGCTACTACGTTAGCATTATGGGGTCGATCCCGAGAGATAAATTCCTTAATTAAGGATCCAACCAGCCACAATGGTTTATTTAACATCAAATCCATATTTTCAGTCGGAACTAGAATTTTAAAAGATGAGATAGCTCTAAATTGAGAAGGAGTCAATTTGAAAATACTAACGCGCTTTAAACTGACAGAACGGGTTTTCGCCGCCAGACAACTTTTTATGTTATCAACAGATGTATCTGGTGCCAGTCTTGACACAAATATTGCCTCTCTGGGAGGAACTGCCGTCAAGCATATGTCATCTGTACTAGGAGCAGCAGGGTTCACCGATGGGGAGTTATGAGTTGAAGAAAATATGGAAGGGGTAATCACACCTGCACGAGCAGCTTGTGCGACATGCCCAGTTTGGCGACCGGCGTTCACACTCGAGCAGCCAGGAGAAGAGGACGATTTACTATTATCATTATTAGTTTTAGGCGACGACGCCTGAGAAGATTGAGTGACATCAATGGGGGGAGATACCCTTGCCACTTCGGCATAGCTCAAGCCAGAAGGACTTCCCGGATTTTTTGTAACTTTTATGTTACCAACCGTAGCAGAAACGCTAACATTCTTTGAAGACTTTAAAGAATCACTAATTATTTTGACTTTGACCGCTATCGGCTACCGCCAACTGTTGATGTGGCTTGGAATAAATGTAAAGTGGAGCTGTACATTCCAAATCCTACGAAGTGTAAAAATTGCCAACGCCTGGGTCATACGGCAAAATGGTGCACCAGTCCTCCATCCTGAGCTAAGTGTGGTCTTTCTCCACATACTGAAAACTGTACGCGTAGCTTCTGCATAAATTGCTATGATCAACACTCGGCGTTAGACAAACAATGCTCACGTTTATACAAATGCGTGAAATTCTAAAAATCAAAACAGAAAATTACTGTAGCATGGGCGAAGCGCGACGCAAGTACCGGGAAACAAATCCATCTGGAACCAAAAAAATTCACAAAAGTAATATCTACGCTGCTGTCGCCTCGCAAATCGAGATTAATAAGCCTTTAACTCCAACTCCTTCCAATGAAAAACCTGTTCTACCATCAACCAAAAATTATATTGCGAAAGCAGTTGCACCACCCGCCAAAGATAATATTGAAGAAATCAAAACAACACTTAATATTGAAAAAATTAAAACAACAACATATATGCTAAAATCTAATCTAATCTATACTAAATTCTCCAGAATGTCTAGCTCTCAACTCTACTCAACAAATTACAAGCTGTAATGAATCCAATCTTTCATCCTTTAATCAACCTTCAATTTCAAATTATTCACGTGCGCCCACTCGTTGCATTTCAAATGTACGCAATCATCTATGTACAGATTACCCTGCTGGTAAGAACAAATTATTTACGGAAAATTCCTATAGCGACCTTTTTGACGGAAATGCTGATATGTCAACTTAACCCACCGACCACTCCGTTTCCATGTCACTACAATTAAATAAAGTTTTTAAAATTCTACAGTGGAACATTAAGGGACTTATTAATAATTTTGATGAACTCCGTACACTCATAAGTGATTTTAATCTAACCTTTTTATCGCTTCAAGAAACCCATTGTAGAAGCTCTTTTAATCCTATTCCACCCAAATCATATACTGGATACTTCACGAATGCTGATCAAAATTCATATTTCAAACAAGGAGTTGGTGTTTTTATAAAATCAAATATGCCGCACAAACGCATAAATTTAAGCTCATACATACAATCCGTCCGGATACAAATAACGTTAAACATAACATTTACAGTGCTTTCGCTCTATATCCCACTTTCGCATTCGATTTCTCAGCAAAAACTCTACAATTTATTCCCCGAGCTAGGTTTCCCTGGTGGAACAACACGCTTTCGTTTTTGAGGAAAAATAAAACGGATCTATGGCACCGCTTCAAGAGATGTCCTGATCATGATGATTTCTTATTATACAAAAAGGCCAATGCTCTATTCAGGAAAGAATTACGAATATCAAAGGCACTTAGTTTCGAACTTTTTTCGAAAAGAATTTACAGAGATACATCAGGGAAAGTTGTCTAGAAGAAAATCAGCAGACTTAATGGGACTTCAAATCTGAATGAAATCCTTGCCATCTGCACTCCCAATAGAACTTTAACTGACGCACATGATATTTCTAATTATTTTGGGAAAGTGTGGTGCGAATACTCCTCTGACAGCAACTTCTCCAGTGCTTTCATCGAAAATAAAAGGACTCCAATTTCTCTTTCAAATAATAAAATAAATATAAAATAGATGTGCCATGTCCCTAAAAAATTGTATATCTACCTTAGAACTTGAAAGTTGTCTTATCAATTTGAAGAGGAGGACACCTGGTCCAGATCGCATCTCATATCAAATGATCAAAAAGAAATTACTGGATCTATACAATACGGGGCTTTTGACTGGCTACATTTTCTACATGTGGCAACTGGCGGCAGTTGTTCCAATGCCAAAGTCTAAAAATGCCCCCATTGCATCGGATTATCGCCTAATCTCTCTTTTATCTTGCCTCTCAAAGGTATTAGAAAAGGTAGTGGCATCTAGACTATCATGGTTTCTTGAGTCGAAGAACCTGATTACAAAACAACAAGTAGGGTAGAGGATGCAACGACATATTGATTATTTTACAACAACAAACATTTTCGACAATTCGCCTTGATCACACAATTGCAACTTACCAATGGACCTTGAAGAAGTTTTCCTTCATAATCTGCAATTGTGGACAAATTCTCACTATAAAGCACATTCTCTGTGACTGCCTTAACTTTACCTTGGATAGAAGTGTTACATTTTGGACGATTAACTCTATGGACATTCTACAGTCAGCTACAGAGCAGAATATCAATACAATATATTACTTTATCAAAACTATTAGGCTCAATATCTAATGTACTTTTATAAATTAGAGCCGATAGTTTGTGTTGCTAATGCTCAATGTTTTTTTTTTAGTCTAAGAATTTATTTTATAAGTCTAAAATTATAATAATAGTAATAATAGTAGTAATACTTTTTTTTTGTAAGAGGGAAGTAGATTAGAGGGTTCGTCGGATCCAACTTTCGGTTCTTTCATATAATATAATGGACATGAAGGCGATAGGTAGGGTAAGGCCTAGAGTGGCCCTGGGCATAAAACCAGCTCGTGCTGTAAATACGCTTCGCCTGTCCCTTTGCCTGTATTGTGTATTTTTTTGGTGTACCGTCTTTGGAGTGTTTGCGGGATAAAATTTGAATGACACGTCCCTCCTTTGGCATTTTGCACCTTTCTTCTACCTTTTTATTTCTATTTTTAATTAACACCCAAAATTAAAAGGAAGGAAGGTTCAATTGACATACAAATTGAGACTGTTTATAAAGCTGTTGAGAAATGTAACGCAAGTTGCAAATATCGTCAGGCATTGGCCGTTATTTCAAATAAATAAAGTCGTCGAATCTATCGATTACATTAACTTTTTATAGGAAACTCTTCGTTATCGTTTATAAGGTGAACTGTAACAGTAAGAAACATTACACTTCTAATTGATACTAGGAATTCTAAAAATTATAGTAAACTTATATCAAAGCTGACGAATATAATACCGGTGGACACACATTTTTAAGTTCACTTCATTCATGGTCCACACTCCAACAAAAATGTTCTCTAAATTTGTTTGGTGAAAGTATGACTTGTTTTACTTTGAAATCTTAATGCATTGTCGATGAAAGTATCGGTTGGATCTAGTTAAGCAAGTAAGCGTAATAATTGATTTGAAAAATGGTAAACTTTCTCATAACTTCGGCATAGAGGAAGTGAAGAAGAAACTTCAGAAACTGATGAAAAATAGTTCGAGTTGTTGATAAGAGTGTTACCGGCCAATTGGACTATAGGAAAACATCTAATAAGGTATTTTCGGTAGCTCAACCAAGAAACTATTGATGATAAATATCTCGGTTTAAGGTAATTGTGATATTATCGCATTTGGGTAAAGCAAATTATTTTACAACATTAGCTTTAAAATCTGGATTTCACCAGTTAGAACTTGCCGAAAGGCCAGTGAAGAGCAGCTTTGGCCTTGGACAACGGCAAGTACGTATTTTGCCGATAATTTTTCGGGATGAAAAGTGCCCCCGGTATTTTCCGAACAGCAATAGACGGTGTTCTCAAGGAATAAATCGGTAAGACCTGTCATCTATACGTCGATGAGGTTATAATTTTTATAGAGCCCAAAGGAGAGCATGTTAGACACATTGACTGAGCTCTTAGCAGCCTTCTCAAACGTAAGCGTCTCGCTTGAGAAATCGATTTATTTTAAAACAGAGGTTGAATATCTCAAATTGATTGTTTCAATAGGAGGTGTTAAAATGTCTCCGTCCAAGGTCGACTCAATCACGAACCAGCCTGTACCCACTCCATTGTTTGCCATCAGATAATTTTTGGGTCTGGTTGGCTATAATCGCTGTAAAATTTTCTGCTAGCACAGCAACATCAGTAATCGAAATTCTTAAAACGGAAATCGCACTTCGCGACAAATGAGACATCCATTGTGTGGGCTTTAAAAACTCTCCAACATTACCTACACGATATAGAATCCCTCAATGTTTTCACATATCAACGACTACTACCTTTCACAGTTTGAGATCGTAGTTTTAACGCGAAAATAAAGCACTGGAGATATTTTATCGACGAATACAATGCAAAAATATTTAATAAACATGTAAAGGAAATCCAAGTTACTGATGCACGGTCTCCACAACAGATTTTCATGATGGAGGATGGAAACCTTTCCAAGCTAGCGGCAGTCAACATTGAGGCGTCGCTTTCTTATACTATAGAGAGTTCCGACAATCCAGTAAATCGTTTTAAAAACGAGATTAGTAAAGCAGAGGTTGAGGTTCTATATACTTACAATGTTATACTTCTCGGTTGCAAGACGAGACATGTTATAAAATATTTTAATAGAGACTTTAGCGCACATCAAACACGAGTTAGTTAAACTTTTCCATACAACAACGTTACGATATTCCCATAACCATATTAAATATATCGGTAAAAAATAGAAGAAAAGACATAGTTGCAGAGCACAATCCGGCTCGTAGAGTGACGCAGGAAACCGGCAGGCAAATCCTATTACATCACAAGTTTTGAAAAATAACTAACCAAATAGTTACAATAGCTACAAATTAGAAAAATTTGTTTCAAAGGTAAATATCAACAACACACAAAAGGGCACGGTATATTGAATGTACAACCAGAGATGTGACGCAACTTATCCCTCTGCAGACGACGATCGTATTTATAGGAAAGATCCCTAAACTCGGGAACGTAATAGTTAAGATTAAAATTATCTCTGAAAGTCAATTTAACGGTTAAATAACACCGTACCCTTCCACAGCAGTTCGAAGGGACAAGTTGGAAGATTCCACAACCCTCTCGCGGAAATAGCCAAACGCTTAAAATTTGACAAAAGGATTAACAACACCGTGGTTTTTATGTTGCTGGCAACTATATAATATAATAGAACAATCTTTTCGGTGACCAATGGACGGCTGATTGACAAATATTCGTTGTGAATTCAAACCGAAAACAATAAATCCAATTAGAAACGCAAATGATGAACGTCTCGGAACAATTTCAAAGAAGCAAGCAAAGTAGACCTTTTGAAATATGAGAAAAAATTTTTGTGAGGACGAAAGAAGACTAGACAAAATTCAACCCGTTATTAGAAAATAGTGCAAGTCTGTAGCAATAATACAGTGATCGGCTACGGAATGTGTACATGCCGGCTACGGAACGTGTACAAATTCAATCATCCATATATATGCAAATAATATCAACGATATTATCAGTAAATATGTAAAATACCAAAATTCTTTGCAGAAATAAAATAAAATTCCTAAATGAATAAAGTTTGTAACTCAAATTTTTTTTGTAAAATAATTAATAAAAATAATAAAGTAAAATTTATATATATATTTAACTCGCACGATGTGGTTGTGTTCTTTTCTTGTGCATAAAAATTTTGCATATATTTTTTTATTTTATTGTTTTAATCGGTTACAATGCCTAAATAATTATTAAAGCTAGTTAATCAAATTATGTCCATAATTTGTAATCATCGAACTGTTTTGATATCATTTTGTTTGCAATCAGCACTTGTGATATCACAGCTATAACCAGCACGATCTCGCGTGTTCTCTCTCTCTCTCTCTTCTCTTTACAATTTGAGCTAATTTGACTTGTTTTACTCTACGTTCGTAGCAAGTACTTCAGGTTGGTGTTATCTGTCTGTTTCAAGTCTGCTTTCAATAATTTGCTCACCGTTGAGCCTCAAATCTATTTTTTGCTGCCAACATCCGCATCACCTAATTTATTGTTGCTTTATAAACATCCCCATGTTTAGTTCAATCTTAATAGTTTACCTATCTCGGATATCTCCCGAGAGTTAAGTTTGTGCGTTATTTTAAAAGGGAAGGCCACAACCTTAAGAACACAGTTCCTTTGCGAATGTCTTTTGAGTGAAACGGAAATCTAGCGGAATTATAATTGAAAAGGTTGTTAAGTATACATTAAATGGATTTTTTGGCCTTTTATGTAAACAAAAAAGGGTACAATGGGTTTCGCCCATTAGTAAAGAAGTCCCAGCATTGACTAGGACATTTGAAAAAATTGAAACGGTGTTCGACGAGCGCCACAAAAAATACATTGCTCTTCCGTCTGCTTGTGAGGGAAGTTCTCTGTTTTTCTATGAGTTACAAAAACACTATGTATTTGGCGCTTGCAAGACCTATTCTAGAGCAAGTTGTATGGGGTTCAAGCTATTTTTGCCAGATAGATAGTAGAGAATCAATTCAAAAGGGGTTCCTCCTTTTGGTCTTACAAGGACTACGCTGGGGTACATCCTTCCCTCTTCTGTGCTACGAAAATTGCTTAAAATTAACTGATTTACCGGCGCTTGAGAAGAGAAGGCACATGTTAGGAATGTTCTTTGTGCTTATCTGATAAAGGGAGACGTTAGTTGCCATTTTTGCTCAGTGAATTATCTTTAAGTGATCCATCTTTCTTAGGCATTATGTTGCAATTCGCATATAATTGCTGTGATTGAATTTTGACACTGACAAAATGAAGTCAAAATTTAAATTATAAAATATATAAATAAATATTTGCATTTAGAAATATTAACAAAAAAAAACCTTAACGAATTTGAGACCGGAAAATTGGAGTTTTCTCCGTGAAATAATTTTCAAAAATAAAAACAAGTTAACATAGATTTTGTACTTGATTTTTGCCAATATTTGTGCCAAGAGTTCATAAAGAGAAATTTTTAGTCGGAGACAATCTGAAGGAAATAAATAATTTTACCGTGGTTGCTAAGTATAAAAAGTGGACAACTTTCCAATGTGGAAAAAGCTGTAATAAATAACAGAGCCCGTATTTTGGACGCTTTATTGTGCCAGTCAATGAGCTCGAATATTGATAAACGTATTGAGGAAAGCTAAAAAAAGAAACAACGTCAGCATTCGTCCAGCGTATTCATATCGCTCAACCTGCAATGTCACACTTTCCAAGTTTCATCATTTGGTTCTTTCTAAATTATATTATATTTTTAGGTCTGCAAACGTGCACAATTTAGGAAGTATGGCTTGGCCTCAAAGTCGTATGATCTCTCTCGTGAGCGAGAATCTAAACATCCACAGAGCCAGATCTTACACTCACTACAAAAATGGATATTCAATTTTTATTCAATTCAGGAACAGAGCTTTACCTATAGTAGAACTTGGCAACAAATTTTACCAAAGGTTTACTAATATTGCAATTTTCTTCATTTCTAATATAAAAAGTAAAACTTATTAAAACCGATGCATCAGCATGACGTAATAATGCGCATATAGTTTATATTCCGTCTGAGTGTTGCGAAGGTCGTCAGGTTGTTCCCATTCACTCACACCTCAACGAAAAAGAAATTTTTACTGCAGCTTCGCCAAAAAACTTACCTAAGTTCGGAGCTTTACCAAATTTCTGCAAATTTGATAATGTTACCAATTATCGTGTGCCGTTGGACACAGTTCATCAGTGAGTTTTTTAATATTTTACCTTCGCATATTTACATAGATGGTAGTAAGTTCTTTGTTCAACCTTACATCGAGCCAGTTTTGCAGTGTCGTAAATGTTGACGTTTTGGTAATAATTACAAAGTGTGTAGTCGTCACAAGTCGCTTTGTTTTTTCTGTGGCATTAATCATGAGTGTACATCAGCTTATCGTCAGCTTAAAAGATGGATTAACCCGAACTCAAAGATCTGTCCATCATATAAAAAAATTTTAAACTAAAGCAAGATGTGTTGGATCGTCTTAGGCCCAAAGTTTAATGTTTCTCTTATAGCAACTATGCCTACCCAAACACATGAAATGATTATTGATCGTATCACTATCTGGGTTAGAACATCTCACATTTCTGAAATTATAAAAAGTTACAATCTGACAAATATTCTACCAAATCGAGTGCTACTATTGCCTATGCCAAGTCGAAATCTTCAAAATGTTATTCTCACTCAACGATCCTTCTCTGGTAGGTTTTCTGATCAATCAACTGCGTCAGTGTTCGTATAAGCTGAAATAACTCGAACAATATCTCTATTGTATTTCCGTGCAAAATTTTTCTTAAATCTCATGATTAACTTTCAATCACAAACTACAGCACGGATAGATTCATCATAACTCCAACACCTCTCATGGCGGTGGTGTAGCGATCCTTATATCTTATCTAACAAGCTTCTAGTTTTGTAAACTTAGATCCCACTGAAGTTTGTAGCAGTATCATTTACACATCCTTGGGTAAATTTTTGATCATAATTTCTTGCATTCCACTTAATTATACTATTTCAGACCATGCCTCTAACAATTTATTCTCTTTCAGCTCCAATATGTACGCGTTAATACGTTAAGGCTTACAACGTGTGTTCAGGTAGTCGTTTTTCCAATTCGGGACGTACAGAAATTCAAGATCTTCTTAAGAGTAAAAATGTAGTTTTATTAAATAACGGCGATCCTACTTATTTTGGTGTGGATTTCTCTTGCACAGATTTTTCGATCTGCGCACTCAACCTTACTTCCCTAAGTACATAGAGCACTCTCAATGATACCGTAGGTAGCTAACATTATTCAATTGAAATTAATTTTCACTTGCATCTCACCGTCCCTAACCCTTCACACTCCCGAGTTACAAAATATATTAAATCCTCCTTAGTTAACAACATTGTCCGTAACGTACCCAACACAATCCACCTCAATGACTTATAGGGTTGTTTCTCCGATAATTTCTGCGTGTTTTTTACCTGTGCACTGACCCGAAAGGTGTCTGCAAGATTTCATCCCCCTAAGCCCAAAAGATTTTCTGACAAACTTATACTTGCTGTAAATAAATGTAAAAGATGTCCTTCTAAAATAAATTTTCGAAGTTTTACACGATGCTAGAGACGAATACCCACATACCCTCGGAATGGCAAGACGTAAAGGTTGGAAAAAGTATTGTCAAAATTTCAATAGCAAAGTATGAGTTTCAGCTCTTTAGCGTACTGTGAGAATTTTTAGAGGAGCCACTTTCTCTTATTGCTCTATGGCCGCACAACTTTTTAATGAATTTTGTGACAAACTCGCTGGACCTTCTGGCCCAATGAGTCCTTCTGTATCATATGGAGAGCATCGGGATAAAATCTTCTTAGATGACATATGTCTCCTGAACACAATAAAGCACTTAGCCTCGCTAAAAACTCATTTCCAGGCTTAGATGGCACTCGTAATAGTCATCTCAAGCCGTTGAACATTGAAAATAGGCTAATTCTACTCAAGGAATTCTTATCACTGCGTGCATACCCTCTTCTTGATGCACCTTGCAAGTTATCAATTTAAGAAAAAAGAATAATCTGCCTATAAATCTTAACTCCTATAGATGTAGTGCTTTAGCTTCCACAGGTAGAAAAATCTTCGAGAATGGTATCTGGGTGCATTCTCATCCATAGACATAAACTCAATTAAGAACATCTCAGTGTTGGATTATGTTGATGACCTGGCCATTTTCAGTTCTAACTCTGCTTCAGAATTATGCAGACATTGCTCACAGTCCGCCCTTGCTATTACCTCGTCCCATCTTCAGTTTCTCCAACTCACAATTTCATTTATTAAAACTAAGTCCGTTGGTTTTCCAAAAAAAAAAACAGAGAAACCTATTGCCACTCCACTCCTCATATCTGGTTCTACTATACCGTTTGTTGAAACGTTTGACTGTTCAGTCATTGTTCTAAACTCGAAATTTTCTCTTGCTGCTCACAATGATAAAGTGTTTTCAGCTGATTAACGTCCTGAAATCTATGTGTGGTGTTTTGTAGTGTTTCGACCATTGTTTTTTAATTAAGCTACATCTTGGACTAGTAAGGCTAAAATTAGAATACGTTTGCTTAGTCTTATTCGACATTTCAAGTAAGGATCTCCTGAAATTGTGCAGAATTCAATGGAAATGTCTTCGTTCTTCATGGTGAAATGAAATCCACTCACACTCTAAGCTCAGAACAAATAGCAAACGTTATGTCTCTGCATGAAAGATTTCGTTCACTCACCAAATTTCGTTTAATAAAATTTTACCCAATTAAAATCATCCGGCCTCATCTTTCATTTGTGATCTTTTATCGCGCAATTCTTCTCTTTTTTAAAACTTTTTCTGAAAAACTCAATAATTACAGCATTCTTAGAGCTGGTATACATGGTTTATGCAAAATTACTTTTCGTTCACGTTACTTTCACTCACTTATTAAGTTCTTACTTGCAGAAGTACTACGTCGTTACTCGAACAAAGTCTGACGTTGCAGGTAGTAGTCTCTGGTTTCCAAATAATGACATGGCAGCTTATTTCTCAAACCACCCATGCGTGTCCATATTTTCGGCTGAATGTCTGACGATTCTGGAAGCTATCCGGTTGGGAAATACTCAAGCACTGAAAGAATTCCTTATCGTGTCCGACAGTAAATCTGTCTTATCCGTGTCATTCTTATGTATTAAAAATCAGATCTTGATTATGCGGTCTCATATCTGATGCATTTTGTTTTCATTTTCTCTGGGTACCTAGCCGCATGGGATATACCACTCTAGCTTATATTGCATCTTTCAGACCTTCACTTACCAATGATTGAACTCTTATTTCTGTTGAATTGAGGGCAATCGACAAGAAGCACAGAGTAATGAAACGGTCGTGAATTATGCTCCTTATTTCCGCAAATAAACTTAACAGCTTGGCTTACCAATTGCGGTCTAAAACGAGATATTATCCTTTTTCCCTAATTTTGTTCGTAGTGCTACGCTATTGGTGGAAGGAATTGCATCACTATCGGGAGATTTGTCAAATTTCAGTGCACCTTTAACTCCCTCGACTGCTGCCTCTAAATTTGCTAACACTGTAATTTTTTTCTCCTCCACAGCCAATCCCACATCTTTCGATGCTCCTCCAGTTTGCCTCAAACATTTTTTGTTTTAACTCGTCTTCTTTTTTGTTCGATAACTACGGCCCACTCAAACCTAAGGTAAAAATTATAAGTAGTAAATAGTTGAAAATGGAATATTTAAATGGAAATTGCGATTAACTTACTTTTCTCCAAGCCGACGCTGTTTAGTTGGGGAAAACCATTGAATTTACAAACAAGCAAATTTAAAATTGCTTATATGTGTTCCTCTCGTTAGTATCAACACGTAATTTGTATGCAAAGAGTTACTCATATAAATATAAAAACAAACTCAAACCAGTCACTTCGACGGCAATAATTAAACTTATGCGTCTGGAGTTTTATAATGCCTTCACACATATCATATTTTGTCTAGTAGGTTTTGTAAATGTTTCTAATATATTGTTTCGAAAATCCCAAATTCAGTTAAATGTCAGCTAAGTAATTTTCGTAAGAATAAATTCCCTAAAGAAGGGAAAACCAAATGAGCAGTCGCAGGCGCCTCATGCAGCTGCAGGTCAATGAAAACGATTAGTGGAAAAGCAAACAGGTAAAACCTAAGTGCATATTCGCAGGCTCGTCATGCAGGTGCAGGCCGATGGAAACGATTGAGCGATGGAGCGAATTTCATAACAATATTATGATTATTATTATAAATTTAGTCAGAGAATAAATTCTAAGACTAAAGTCTTAGAGCACTAGCATCTAACGTTTTCGGCTTTATTAAAAACTCTACCGCATTTGACATTGGAACCCACGACCATTGAGTTGCTAGCCGAGACTCTTGCCTATTCAGGCGAATGTTTAATATATATTGTTTGCCTTTATTAAAAAACAGTATTGGTCTACGTTGTTCGCCACGGATTTACCATTGGCGAATCCGGTTAAGGCACCGAGTGCTCCATCCTTGCCTCCAAAAAATATTAGCACTTCCTCCATCGTAAACGTACTAGGTAATACAAATAACAAAGATAAGCCAGTACCCATGTCAGCTTTGCTGAGGTGACTTCCGTTAGTGACGCCGTTCAGTCTATTCAGTCTACCTCTCGAAAAACAATTATCAAAAACAACAAACTCTCCTCTTCTCCTATCTGTTCGGATATATCTGCTAGGCATCATCACAACAAGTCGCACAAGTTGCACGAGCAAGTGTAGTCACTCCTCCTATTTGCTCCCCAACTCAAAGTTCTGTACCCGTGATTCCGTACGTTCCTAATACGGATAACGTCTGTTTGACGCCAGTACACCCCGAAAGGCAACATCCGCGTCAAGATTAGCGCATGACACCTCTGAGGACGACATAAAAAGTTATCTTGCTGCAAAAACGTGTTAGCGTTTTCAAATTCCCCTCATTTCAATAAAGAGCTATTTTGTTCTTTAAGGTGTTAGTTCCGATTGAAAACATGAAAATTTTGTTCAATAAACCATTGTAGCCAGTTAGACCCATAATAAAGGAGTTTATTCCTCGTGATCGTCTCCGTAATACTAATTCGGTAATTCTATCAGTCTCAAGAAACGAAATGTTTCTTCAGGGCCAATAACTATTATTTACTGGAATGTTAGCAGCGCAGATTAAAAAATTCGTTCTACATAAATTCAATGAGCACGGAGTTTTCTGTTTGGCTTTCACCAAAACTTTTGCACAATTCTTTCTAGATTATCAGCAAGGATCGGTTAAATCGCACTAGTGGTGATGTTTTAATTGCCATGTCTGTTACAGGCCCGTCCTACTGATTTCAGTTTCCTACTCCTCCCGACAATGAATTTATTGCCATTCGGCCGCGAATTGTCAGTAAACAATTATATGTAACTTGCTACTATATTAGCTCAAATGCGGATATATACGAAACATGCTGCCCTCATTTGTGACGTGGCCAAAAAGTCTAAACATGCTGGTGTGGTCATAACCTTGGAGGTCTTCAATTTTGTACAAGTCAAGTCAAATAAAGATTATGATTTTAATAAAACTAATATCATATTACTTAAATCTCATCATCATCTTTTACACCTTATGCTTAATTTTTCTGCTGAGAATATTGGAACCGTATTGTCATCGTTCCGTAAGATATTAAAGCTAACTATTTCTGCATGTGTTCCCATCACCCAACTTCACCCTTGAAACAAGTGCGCGCAATGGTTTGTACAAAAGAATTAAATATTACAAAAATAGGAAAACCAAACTTTTCAAAAAATTTATGAAAAGTGATTCTGCTTACTATTATTTCGCCTATTTTGATGCAACGCATAGATTTAATTACCGCAAATACCAATATTAATGCGACGAATTAACGTTCAGTTGAGAAAATCCTCACCGCTTGTTAATCCTAAATGATTTTTTAATTTTGTAACTCCAAAAGAAAAGTCTCTACATACTCCTCGCAAGTTTCTTTCAATGGCTCCGAGTCCTCTGGTCTTAAAATTTCTTTGCTGAACACTTCTGTCGAAATTTTTCAACTGGTGATTCCGATTTAATTGTTAATTACCTATATCAAATCATAAACGCGATTTGGTTTCCTAACTTGGCCATTTCAGAAAATATCTAATAGACCAGCTTCCTTACTCGACTTCACAAATGTGGAAACAGAAATTAAGTTGCGAACTACAGGATCATTGCCAAGTTAATTGTTTTTTCTAAATTGTTTCAACGAATTGTTATTCAGTATTTAGTTTTTGCTATCTTCATTTCAGCACAGCTTTCTGAAAGGAAGTCAACTGTGACGAATCTCTTACAATTTATTTTCCATGTTTTCAAGGCTATACCTAGTGGCTATCGCACGGATGTCGTATATACTGATTTTAGTAAAGTGTTTGACGTAGTTAACCATAACTTATTGATCTTCGAACCCTGGTTTCTCTTTTTACTTAGTGAAATGGATAGGCAGTTATTTGGATAACAAATCACTCAAGGGTCTATTTAAGTTCTGCACGTCGGATGAGCTTTCCGTGACGTCTGGCATCATTCAAGGCAGCCACAATACTGGATTCAATTGAATCTGTTCAAAAGCAATTCTTGCTGTTTTCCCTTAGGAATTTGGGTTAGGGCCCGCTTGTTTCTCTTTTTACTTATTAATTAAGTTTAATAAATGGTACTATCGATTCGCTCACATTGCTTGGTGAGATAAACTTTAATGGTCCTAACAGCTTCTTTAGGAGTTTTATCTTCATTAGGGTGAGTCAATGTAAAAATAATCACGAGCTGTTCAATCCGTTCGGAGTTGTTTGCAGAAACCTAAATAACATCTATCATTTAATGCTAATATAGAACTCTTAAGGTCTGCCCAATACGGGATCATGCCGAAAGTACACAGATCCCAAACGTAGGAATTGAGAAGTGTTTCGCTCTCTACTCTCGGAAAACAGAAACATATGTCCACGCCTTGAGAACTTGAAGCGCAGATTTTTTTTTCAAACATACAAGGAGCCTATGAATAAAGCTGTCTTTTAAAGACGAAAAAGTCAACGAGGCATTTGCCTTGCTGAAAGCAGACACCACAAAAGCTTGAATTCCAGGCTAGAAAAGGGTTCAACGGGGCTAAAAATGTCAGCGACTGGGCTAAATACAAGGAAGCCATCGCCACATACAACGTCGTGCTCAGACAGCCGGGCTACCGTAGCACTATGACGTCATAAAAAGTGTCCCAAAAGCAGCACGGCTCCGAAAAGCCCTAGCTAAAAACCACAGCAGTTGAGTATGCATTTTAAAAAAACCTAGCAGAGATTACACAGAGAAGTCTGGAAGAAACTGGTCGCCTCCTGATGGAGAGGCTAGTTTCCGAGATGGCTGTGGGGTGCGATATTAAGGGTTAGGTGTGTCCTAGAGACGGACACTTACCGAGTTCTGAAGACCATAATCTCGATGTCAGATTTCCGCTCCTACAAGGCGCCGGGACCAGATAGAACAAGGCGGTATCTACTCCAACAAAGCGCAGAAAGTCTCATGAACATCTTTCTAGACTTGACAAGACTAGCCTTCTAGCCAGGATGCTCTTTATGCTAAAATCAGGGAGCAAAAATTAGTACCTGCCGAAATTATATAGGCCCATCTAGCTGACTTCCTTTCTCATCAAAATTGAACAGAAAACTTTAGATAACTTTATAAGGCAATAAAGCCCCTACAAAAGTACCATTTTACCTATCGAAGCGACAAAGGGTGCCCCAAGGGAAGAGCTTTCCCGTTATATTTGGACCGTAGTCATAGATGAGCTGCTAGCGAATCTGAACGACATGGGATTCAAAACAGTAGATTATGCGACTTGGTAATTTCTATGATGGGCTGGCATGAACAAATGCTTAGGGATCACATGCAAAAAGCCGCAAGCAAAACCCAGGAGTGCTGCCAGAATTAAGAATTAATCCACAAAAAATCATCCTGGTGCGTTTCTTGAAGAAGAGTAAATTAACATTGAACAACGTCCACCTACAGGTCGTTATCCTTGACTATTCAAATGAAGTGAACTATCTGGGCGTCATTTTTGAAAGAGGCTTAAACTGGAATCCTCATGTAAAGCGCCTTTACGGTAAAACATGGGGTATAAGTCCAAAAATGATCTACTGGTCGTATGCCACCATAATTCTTCCCATGCTCACCTACGCAGCTTTGGTCTAGTGGGCTAAGGTAAAGCAACAAACGGCGACGACGATATTAAACAAAACTCAACGTCTGATGTGCGTTGGCTGGCCTTTTGAACGCTGAAGGGCACAACACTTATTTCTATTGCTGTAGAAAAACAGGCTTGCCCGAGCACACTTAGGCTTTCGAATATTAACACATTAAAACCGGGCAATTTTGGGGCCTAGCGACATGGGCGTGTACAAAAAATCTTCTAGGTCGCGATACTATTTGCTCACGTAATTAATAAATAAATAACAGCTAGTCATGAAACATGTTCATGCTTATCAAAAAAATAAAATGCAACGTTTTAATTGCTGTATGCTATTTAGGGTTGCCGAGATACTTTGGCAGATAAAAAGTGAATTGATTTGGCGTTTTGAAGCCCAAAATCCTAGGTTGAACTATATAGAAAGTTGTTCACAAGTCTCTGTAGGAGGAGATCTTGTAATTGTATTTATATTTCATTCTTCGAATCTTTATTTACTTTACTATTGCACTCATCATGTCTTACAATTGGCTAAACTGACTTGATGACAGCTTTCAAAAACCCGTTCTTTTTAAATTTTTTTCAGATGGAAAGACAGCATAATAACTTAATATTATTAAGGATATGTTTAAGTATTAAAAAAATTATTTCTGAAAAATTTTAGGGATTCTGTGCCCGATCCGCTTTTCGGTGCAAACTTGAGTATAAAAAAATTACCTTATCCTGCTGCCTAGTGGAGCACGATTTAAAAAATATTCATTCTTGTACTATTAGTGGATGTTTGGACGAAAAAGCCCAAAAAAACAATTTTTTGTCAAAAATGTTTAAACGAATTTATCAAAAATCTCCTGTGTTCAGAGACATATTGCAAATTTGTTTTTTTAATAGAAATTAGAATCCTTCAATCCTATAATAGTAATGATGAGCGTAATGTCGAAATGGATATTCGGTCGTACAACAATATTTCGCAGGCTTTTGAAATAAAATCGCTTACGAAAGCCTAGTAATCTATATCAAGAGATATAGTATAGTAAATATGATATAAAGAATTTACAAATAGTTAAAATCGACTTCTGTGTTTTTTACTTGAGAAGTGCAAAGCGAGGTGAAGGTCGTTTGTTAAGGGTGCAAGATGTCGCTTCACTACACAAAAATTTTAAAAATTTTTAGAAGTATTCTTGAAATTTACCGACGCACTGGAAAAGATAGCAAGAAGAGAAAAGAAAATGACAACCAACTCGAAAAGTGCGCTTGTGCGCTTCTTTTTCCATAATGTATGTAACACCCCAAAAGGAAGCTTCAGAGACCCTATAAAGTAAATATATTCTTGATCAGCGTGAAATTCTGAGTTGATTTAGCCATGTCTGTCTGTCTGTATGGTGTTGGTTTTTTGAAGTTTTTGCACGCTGGTTGATATTGAAAACGGGCCAAATTGGTCACAGCAGTAGCTCGTAGTGGAGCGTAAATTAAACGCAACCCCTTTTTTTTTTTAGCAAAAACTTTTGGATTTTTGCTTGTTACTCGAAAATTATAAAAGATAGAAGCGTGAAATTTTGCACGTTTACTTTACGAAACACTCTACTCATTACGTGCAAAAATGGAAACATCTGTCATGCCCACACAAGCTTAAAAGTGATTAAATTTTATTTGTTTCATTTTTTTGATATTTAAGGCTTATTTATTATAACAAACAAGACAAAATGTTTAAAACTATTTTGTTCTCTCCTCAAATGAAGATACATTATCTGCCTAAAAATAAATTAATTCTAAACTGAATATGGTAGACAAAGCGATTACTTTTTCTTAATAATACCAGCGATATGGGCATCAAAAAAAGAACCTGCAAAGTGAAATGCGAAAAGCAGTGGTGTGTACGCGAGATTCAGCCCCCGCCAAATATAACTTTCTTACCTGTTTCTTTTCATTTATTAATTTATATAAACTTATGGTACATAATATAAAAATTTTCATAACCCTTGTAACCTCCGCGTACAAAAGCAGGGTAGGGGATCTGCCGGTCTGATTGAACCATCACCATCGCAATAGCATGAGTGTGTCGTAATAACGGCCTCCCGTTATTCGAGAGCACATTTGGCAAGAGTAGCGGCTTGCCGCTATGGACAGGAAAATAATCGATGGAAGTGAAATGATGGGAAATGATTTGATTAGAGCGAGTTGGTTGGCAAATCTCGTAAAATGCAGATCGTGAATTAAAATGCAAAGAAAAATTTTGTGGATTGACATAAAAAGCAATAATTTTATTTTAAAAGCATTGCAAGTAATTGAAAAGTAAAAGAATTGTTTTCCTTTTTTTGATAAATTAATAGAAGCAAATAGTGCTTTCTTGTAAACTTGGTGAATTAATTCCAAAATTGATAAGTTATAAGCCTACTCATAATTTGTTCGTCTCAGTAATTTAAGAAATCAATTTAATAGTGTGTCTTGTAATAAAAATTAAGTACAAAATTAAAAATTCCTCATACATTGTAAAACGAAAAATAATTGCGAAGAACAAAAAAAAGAAGAATTTATTGAAAAAAAAAAATAGACACAAATCCAACAACTTGGCAAAGTAAACGCCATTGAAGCATAGAAAATAACAAAACCCTTAACTGTTTTGTACACTACTACTACTAATAAACAAAATATTAATCACGGATAGAGAATACAATAACAGAAATAACAAGTAATTTAAATTGTTTTTATTGTAAATAATATACAAAACTGAAAACCCAATTAAAAATAAATAAAAAGGGAGTATGTAAAACATTTGAAGAATTGTATTAAACTATTTTAGCCTGTATATTTAAATATATGTAAAAGTAAAAGTAAAATTTACTTTTCCGCCTGAGTGGCGGAAGGCGAGGAATCTCGACTGGCAACTCAATGGTCGTGGGTTCCGATCTCAAGTGCGGTAGAGTTTATAATAAAGCCGAAAGCCTTAGATGCTAGCTTTTTAAGACTTTAGTCTTAGAATTTGTTCTCTGGCTAAATTTATAATAATAATAATAATAATAAAATTTACTTAACATATGATTTTAAATTCTCTCGAGCTCTCGCATCAAAAAATGTTAATCTAAAAGCCGGCAAGTACAATACAAACAAACATAATATGTATTGAAAAATTTTTGGTAAAAAAAAACAAATAAAAACGAAAGTTGCGCTTGATAGAATAGTGAAGAAAAGAAAGCTATTCCCTTTTGTTAACCAACTATAAATACTGAAACATAAAAACATTTTAATAAATATTGATAGTGAATTAAAATCGAACGACTGAGAGATACCTCGTGATGTTATTGGCGTAAAATAGATTAATCTCAAAGAAAAAAAAGGACAAAAGAAAAAAATTAAATGTATTAAAAACTTGGGAAAACTATTAATTACCGTTCTAGCGAAAGATAGCTTAAACTTATTGTTAGTAAACCACAATAAACAAAACTTAACAAATAAACTATACGATTAATAGACAGTTAACATAAATAAATACATAAATGAAATACACGAAATCACCTTGAAAAGAAGTTTAAGTTCTCTTTTTTTACTCAAAAAAATGAAACTAACATACCGTGGGCTTTGTCGTAAGAGCAAAGAGAAATTATTTTCGAGTGCGGAATAAAGAAATGTGTTGACATTGCCAGAGCTTAAAAGAAAGAAAGAAAGCGGTTCTAACAACAGAACAGTCATCCAGTCACACAATCATCATCATCATCTTTCTACTTTTCGCCATAAGTTATAAGTCTTTATTTTTTTTTTGTAATTTTTATTTTTCTTTCTGTTTCCTTATTGATTTATGATGAAAAATATATTAAAAAAAAAGATGTGAAAAGAAAAAACATATATATATAAAACGTTACATTCCTTAATGTACTTAAGATAAGTATAAATAAGTAAAACAAAGAATGATAAGTAGCTAAGCAGTCTTTAGGTACCGCTGAGACGGGGTATGGGTGGGGGACACGGAATACGGACTAATGGACCAACGGTGAAGGAACAGACAAATAATAGTATAGCCAATGTACCTTACGGACGGGCTTAAACCAGGTGTCAGATCACAGCTTGTGAGCAAGAAAAGGAAAATAAGAAAAATAAATAAATGAAACGAGTGAATTAAAGAAGCATCGACTGAGCTTTATAAGATTACGTAACAAAATTAACAAATAATTATTATTATTACAATTTTAGACTAATGAAATAAATTCTTAGACTAAAAAAAAGCACTAGCAACACAGGCTATCGACTCTAATTTAACTAAATGTACATTAGATAATGAGCTTAGCAGTATTAATAAAGTAATATATAGAATTGATATTCGGTTCTGAAGCTGATTTTAGAATGTCCAAAGCGTTAGTCGCTCCAAATGCAATACTTCTACCCAAGGAAAGGTCAAGGCAGTCGCAGAGAATGTGCTTTATAGTGAGAGTTTGTCCACAACTGCAGATTGGGGAGGAAGACTTCTTCAAGATCCATTGGTGAGTTGCAATTGTATGACCAAGGCGAGTTCTCGAAAAAGTTTGGATCTTTGTTTTCTCAACGTTTGTTGGATATAAAGGTAGAGTTAATTGAGGGTTAATGGAAGAGTAGTGTTGATGATGGTATTGTAAATTTCCTTCCGCAATTTTCACTTTAACTTTTCTGCCAATGTATCTTTGAAGATCCAACTTTTCCATGACATCATCCATAATTAGAGGAGCAGAAACAGCATACTTTGCCGCTCGATCAGCCTGCTCATCTCCCAATAAATCGATGTGACTTGGCACCCATAACATTTTAATTTTTCCGTCGGGTGTAGTATCTATATTTCTTAATTTGTTGATGCTGCTCCATCTTGAAGTCGAAGGGTTCCGAATAGCTTGTAATACAGACAAACTGTCGGTAACAATGACGGTTTTGAGTTTGTTTTTATGGGCAAGGTTCGCAGCGTGAAGGATAGCTCTGGCTTCGGTTGTGAACGTTGAAGTACTTTCGTGAAATATGTGATTAAGTAGAACCTGTCCTGTAGCATCTACCACGGCACAAGCAGGAGGCAGGCCAAAAGATTTTGAGCTACCTGTGTTTAAAAGATTCCAATCAGTACTCTCTAATACTTGGGTTTTTTCAGCTATTAGATTCCTGAAGACGTAATTTGGGGTATCTTTTTTCGTGTGCATAGGCAGCGAGATGTCAAAAGAGCAGTCTTTCAAAATCCATGGAGGCTTAACACCAAAAGAGCGGAAAATTTTTAAGGGAATATTCAATTCCTTCGCGACGTACAAACAATGGTCAATTGCAGACGGTGACTTTGGAATTTTCTTCGCAACAATAATTTTTTCACGTTATCACCGAGAATAAATTTGTTTGAATTAAGAAGCTTGGGGACTATTTTAGCTTTTAACTCATACAGTCTATTTTCCAAAGTTGGGAGACCAGTTTCAGTTATAATATTATTTATGGGTATCGTCCGAAAAGCGTAAGAACTTGCTCTGACGGCTTGGTGATAGAGCGGTTCAAGGATGTTTATATTAGATTTACAGCTATTGCCATAAATTATCAAAGCATAATCAATCTTGCTTAACACAAGCATTTGGGTAAGATAAGCAATAGTGTTAATATGCGCATGGCTTCTTCAAGCAACGTACTGTATGAAATTCACCCTTGTTAAAATAAAATTTTTAAACCGAAGACAGTGTGCTTTTCAACGATGCTTGTTGGAAAAAGTGAGCCCAAGAACATGGAGCGTCTGCACGTTTAGTACTGGTAAGCCATTAATACACATCAGTAGATTTCCTGCATCGCAAATCTGCTTTCGACAAATGTACATTCTTTTAGATTTTTGTATAGAAATTTTAGCCCGTGACGAGTTTGCCCATGCGGAGATTTCTCGTCCAATAGATTCGAGGATGTTGATTGCTTTCGTGTTGTTGTATAGA
This sequence comes from Glossina fuscipes, assembly GCF_014805625.2. Classification (NCBI taxonomy): domain Eukaryota; kingdom Metazoa; phylum Arthropoda; class Insecta; order Diptera; family Glossinidae; genus Glossina; species Glossina fuscipes. The sequence goes on from NW_023998432.1 coordinate 7,207,218, forward strand.
TCGTCCGCGTAAAGACAATGTTCCACTCTTGGTACACCGCAAAGAATTTTGCTAATTTCGTTGAAGGCGATCTGAAAAAGCATGACAGACAGAGGAGATCCTTACGGAATGCCATTCATTAGCGGAAAGGACTCAGAAAGATGATTGTTGATTCTAACTTTAAACCGCCGATGCGACATGAATGATTTGATGTAGTTGAAGAATTTGGGTCCAACATTCCATGATTTCAAGAGTCTTAAAATAACATGAAGACCAACTCTGTCAAATGCTTTTTCGAAATCAATTGAGAGAATTGTTACGTGATTTCGTTCGGAAATTGCTTTGCTTGTAAAATAATCAATATCTAATAGAGCGTCGATGCACCCTCTACTCCGCTTGAAACCAACTTGTTGCTTTGTTATCAGGTTCTTGGACTCAAGAAAGCAAGATAATCTAGATGCCATAATCTTTTCCAGTACCTTTGAGAGGCAAGATAAAAGAGAGATCGGGCGATAATCCGATGGAGTCCTTTTATTTTCGATGGAAGCACTGGAAGTACGTACGAAGAATAAATTGTATAGTTCTTGCTGAGAAAACGATTGCGAAGGTGGAATATAGAGCAAAAGCACTGTAAATTTTATGTTTAACATTATTTGTATCGCTACGGCTTGTATATTTGAGCTTAAATTTATGCGTTTGTGAGGTATACTTGATTTTATAAAAACACCAACTCCTTGTTCGGAATATAAATTTTGATCAGCATTCGTGAAGTATCCAGTATATGATTTGGGTGGAATAGGATTAAAAGAGGTTCTACAATGGGTTTCTTGAAGCGATGTAAAGGTTGGACTGAGATCACTTGCGAGTGTACGGAGTTCATCAAAATTGTTAAGAAGTCCGTTAATATTCCATTGTAGAATTTTAAAAACTTTATTTAATTGTAGTGACATGGAGTGGAAAGTAGGTTAAGGTGACATGTCAGCGTCTCCGTCGAAAATGTCACTATAAGAATTTTGCGTGAATAATTTGTTCTTACCAGCAGAATAATCTATACTTAGGTGTCTGGGCACATTTGAACCGCCACGAGTGGGCACGTGAGTAATTTGAAATTGCAGGTTGATTGAGGCATGAAAGATTGGATTCATTACAGCTTGTAATTTGTTGAGTAGAGTTTAGAACTGGTGACTCTGGGGGATCTAGATTATTAGATTTTGGCATATGTGTTGTTGTTTTAATTTTTTCAATATTTGCTGTTGTTTTGATTTTTTCAATATTATCTTTGGCAAGTGATGTAACTGGTTTCGCAATATAATTTTTGGTTAACGGTGGAACAGGTTTTTCATTGGAAGCAGTTGCAGTTGAAGTCTTACTAGGCTCGATTTGCGAGGCGACAGCAGCGTAGACATTACTTTTCTGAATTTTTTTGGTTCCAGATGGATTTGTTTCCCGGTATTTGCGTCGCGCTTCACCCATGCTACAGTAATTTTTTGTTTTGATTTTTAGAATTTCACGCATTTGTATAAAACGTGGGCGTTCTTTGTCTAACGCCGAGTGTTGATCATCGCAATTTAAGCAGAAATTACGGGTACAGTTTTCAGTATGTGGAGGAAGACAGTTAGCACAGGATGGAGGACTGGTGCATCTTTTTGCCGTATGGCCCAGGCGTTGGCAGTTTTTACACCTCATGGGATTTGGAATGTAGAGTTCTATTTTACATTTGTACCAGGCTACATCAACCGTTGTCGGTATCCGATAGCGGTCAAAAGACAAAATAATTCTTCGTGTTTTGTTTTATCGAATTGTAAAATGCTATTATAAGTCAACTTTTGCAATTACATACCACTTATTCTTCGACTACAAGAGAATAAAAACAAAGTCAACATCGTACCATTCATCTGCTACGGTTCACACACTACGACTAAACAAACTGCGGGAACATCGAGCAACGAAGAAGCGCGGACCACAAATACAAGGCAAAGAAACAAATTGTAAAGAAAACCAACGCAGCGATTCGCATCTCACCCCTTGCTCTTAGTTCTTTCCTTCGATATTATTATCGGCGTTTCGTACGCACCGAGTACTGCGAGAAATTCTGCAACAATACACAAGAGATGTTACAGCAACCAACCTTGGGCCTGCAGGGCGATTCGTCCATTCCTACGTGCATTCTATTTGCTTTTATTGTCCCTAACCGTTCGAAACGGCATCGAAGAGGGTGGTCCCATCCGTTGTTCAGGAAAGATGACTAAGCTGAGTCTGCCATCCCCTGGCCGTAAGTTGAAAAAATATGCCTATTAACAGAATCAAACACAAGGAAATACTTTGTTCGAGATCTTTTACCTCTTTGAATGTTATGGTAGAAATGAAAGGCTGAGCGCGTTGTGTTACGCGCTTTTATAATCGTGGTCACCATCGCTGTCCCATTATGCAGTTGCTCTGCCTGCGCTTGTTATAAGCTGGCAGCGTTTTACGATGTATGTGTTGCAATAGATCAACGCTTATTTATCTATGTATGCGTTGCTATCTTATGTATAAATTTTATTAGTGCTATCTTATGTATAAGCATATGTTTATCGCTCATAACTACAACATATCATCATTCATGTATAGAAATTAGAAGTAGGTAACAAAAATAGATATATTACAATTTCACGTGTAACTTGGCGCACGATCGGACAAAACGACCGAATGCTTTTAGAATTTTCTTGTTTACGGATGAGGAATATTTCGTAATATGGCCAGACAATTATGCGGACGGATTTGTCGTTAGGCAGTACGCAAAACGTTTCCTTACAAAATTAATTATTAACAGATTGTCCGTACAAAAGAGCGTAGGAGGGCCAAACGACGACACGACGCAGACTCTGGGCAAAAATATTATTGTCGAGCTAAAATATTTAAAGGCGGCAAGGATTGGTGATAAACACTTTCGTATATATGTCGTACGACTGGAATAGGACCATGGTTATTGTTATATAATGTTAGCTTTATTTTTGAAAAGTTTTTTATATATATTGGGAAGCCCTCATCTGCTAGATGGCGAGGCCGCGGATGACATTCCAATTAAGAGATAAAAGTAAGTGCATATTATTAACTTTCATTTTCAATATTAACGATTACATAATTATTAATAAACATAATTATTTTTTGCCATGTATTCATCCTATAGTAAAAGGCCAAAGGCGCTGCGTCCTGACTCCTGAGAATTGATATCCATCACCAAAGGATGAGGGTATATTGATTTTGTTAAAACTTTTGCAACGACCAGAAGGAAGCATCAGAGAGTCTACAAAGTATATATTCTTGATTAGCATCATATTTTAAATCGGTTTAAGCATGTTGGTCTGTCCACCTCTGTTAAGTCTGTTGTAAACAGGTCGCAAATTTTTTCTCTTGGCCGCAAAATTGAAGGTATCGACATCAAATGTGGTGGAAGTTCTTGCTCTGTTTTTCAAAAACAAACAAAAAGTTAGTTTTTGCTCGTTATTCATAAACTACTGCAAAAAAATTTATAAAAATATGAAGGCATATTCTATGGATGATGCTGTAGCATTTGTTTTACAACAAGTTTTAAAAACCATAAAATATGCAAATTCTTAGCTAGATTCAAATTTGGAATGCATCCAAACATGTCCGCCTTTTCGTCTATCCATGTGTCTTCTTGCACAACGTTGTAGTATTTGTGGTATACATTTTCCCGTTAGTAAAATAAAGATATAACCTACATATTTGCAAAAGAATTTGGAATTGATGTAATTTTTTCGAAGCACCCGCCTGCAGCGCCCGCACACTTGCACAATAAAGGCTTTTATTTTGAAAACAGCAAAAATCAGCTGCGCCCATTCCATATTATAGAGCATAAAAATGTTGTTCTTATGTCTATTTTAGCATAACGGTGATAGGTATAAAAGATTCGGTCCCGACTAAATTTATATTTTCTTACTTGTTATTTTTATTTTACGTATTTATACAGTATTATAAATTTATAAAACATATAATATAAATAGAAGCCAAACCGAAAGCCAGCTTTTTAATTTTCCTAAAATATATCTTAAAGCGGATTTATTCTGAATATCTTATATCTATCCAATAGAGTAATGAGCTTTTATTTTTTTTTTTATGTTTTGCGCTTTGTCAATGACATCGACAGTTTATGATGGTTTATGAAAACGTTGGAGATACAAGATTTATAACAATGTTTGGCGGATTAACAGTTTTAATTAGAAAATTGGAATAAAAATCAAACAAAATTAGTTGACCTACATTTTAAAACTTACGAATTTTTTGAACAATCTTAGTTGGAATGTATTTTATTTCCCATTTACAGGGGGTAATCATTTAAGCAACCGGCAATGAAGCAGGCGATCATCACCAAGAAAATCATCAATCTAATCATGTAGGCAAATTTGCTAACGATCACCGCCAAATGTGCTTTCTCAGCTACTTCTAATCTAACAGCAGTAAAATTGGTATCGCTGATAACAAGTTTGCTTAAGTATTGAGTACAAACCAAGCAAAATTACCAAAAATCGCCCTTTTACAGTTGCATTTGTAAAAAAAGCAGCTGCAAAAGAAAAATAAAAACAGTTGTTAGAAAATGAATTATCATTTTAAAAATTGTAAAAAATTAAAAAAAATAAAGTGTGTCTAATATTATATTTGTGAACTGCGAAGAAAAAGCAAAAAAAATTTGTTAAGTCCAATTTTCTTTAACAGTCGTGCTAAATTAAGCAATGTTAACCATTGTGTACATTATTAACGGAAAGTACCGTAGCTTCCTTTTATACTCCTGCATTGAAAAGGATAGCAATCACAACTGCGCCGCAGAAGAAAGGATCTCCCTGAAACGAGTAAGTAATTAAATTGTTTCTAATATCTACAAACCATGTACAAATATATGTTATATCGTTGTACGTAGATTTATGCAGAAGTTCTGCGTTTTCAAAGTGGCGTTTCATTACATCCTCAGAAAAACTGGTGAGAGTGTTGGTATGAGAAGTACATGCATACCGCCGGTGTAGCGCTTACCTATAATTTTGGAAGTGTTGGCTTCAGGAGGCTACCAATGTCTTGCAGCGACCAGCCCGTAAGTGTTGCAGAAAGCACGTTATCAACCAGTGTATCAGAGGTGTTACAAGAGTTGAAAACAAAACTTAAACGCGGAGACGAAGAAGCGGTTTTACCAGACATTTGGTATTTCAGGTGGTAGATAAATGAACTTTTTGTTGAATAAATGGCCATTATAATAGAGCCGATAGCCTGTGTTGCTAGTGCTCAATGTCTCTTTTTTTAGTCTAAGAATTCAATTCATTAGTCTGAAATTAAAATAATAATAATAATAATAATAATAATATTTTTATTATTTCTTACAGTAATTGGATGTGTTGACGGAACGTATATACGCATTTTATTCTAGATTTGCTGTCAGTCAATTTGAAATCCCCCGGATCTTGCCATGATTCGCATAAGTGCACTTCGATGAAAGACCTTCCCTAGAAAACCATTGGACCGGGCATGAGACCAATACTTGGCTGCTTGGTAAGCAGTAAAAAGAAAAATTAGGAGACAAAAAACTACGTCTTTCCTATTTTTTGTCGGTTGATAGTGGATACCTCCTAGACCTTTGCCTGATAAAACCTTACCGAAGTTCGGCGGATCCTCTAAAGAAAAATACAACGCAATTCGTTGCAAGGCGAGGAACATTGCGGAAATATGCATTGGCATGTATAGAAGTTAAGATTACAGTATTTAGTATTGCGAAAATCTGACTACAGTGTTTGAATGTTTCTCTAGGGCGCTGGAGTATTCTACAGAAAGAGAGAAAGAGCTGCCGCAGCCCAAAGATGTTGGGAAAAATTATAAACGTTTGGGTAGCGCTGCACAACATTTGCATCTACTAAAAGGTGGGAGAAGATCATTTGAATTCTCCAGGCGACCTATAAAGACGATGGTGTTGATGTTTGAAAACACCAGAATGGAGGTAATTGGGTGAATCAATTATAGGATTGTTGGCATAGAATTTACCTAAACAACAATGTACATAAATATTACATAACTACTGGAATTAAAATTATATAAAAATCTTATCATTTTTATGGAAAATCTGTAAAAAAGAATATACAATAATTAACATTTTCTAAAATAAGAAACCTAAAAATTTAAACACTGAATTTAAGTTTATTATTTTTTTCAAATTCTACGTTATTTTCTATCCATTTCATTTTACATGCTTAGTGTTTGCCATATGTAGCTTATTTATACAAAATAAATAAACGTCAATTTGGTTCTCACTTTTTACATTTCTCTCAATTATTGCATATTGATTGAAGATTTGAGGGACGATAGTACCAGGCGATAATCACGGCGATGATCGCCTGCTTACATAATTTCATCGAGAAAGCATTTTTCTCAGCGGCCGCGCATAAGTGAAGCAAACACCTCAAGACTCGAGAATGAAATGACAAATGAATGGTTAATGCTATACGTAATCACATGTTTGAAAGTTAATTTTCATTTGCGATGAAGTCAATAGTTGATACACGCTTATGTTGCAATCGCGTAAAACTTTAGTGTTGTTTTCGTTGCTGCCATACATTTGCAAATGAAAAACTTGTGTTTGCATTTATTTGTGGGCGTCAAAACCACAAAATAACAGCTGATATTATCTTTGATAAATTTACAAACAAACCAATCATTGATGAAGTAGCCAATAAAAAGATACGCAAATTTCCTGAGGAGGAAATGGGCACTTTTTGATGTAACGATCGACACCCACTTGAATAAACACAATTGTACTATTTCATGAAAGAATAAATTTACGTCTATGCGTGTTCGTGCACGTTTAGCTTGACGCTAAAACGATGATAAGGATTCTCATAACAGATTATATACATTGATTGCTTATGGCCTCGTGGCACAAATTAAAAAATTTGAAAAATGAACATCTAATGATCTAATGATGAACATCTACGATTAAAACAAGGATTTAATCTAACGAAGAGAAAAACCTTTAAATGCAAGATTGTTGATAATGTTTCGTATCATCTTTCTATGACTTGAACAGTTTTTTATTCTCTAGTTCAATAAGAAGTATTGTTAAACTTTGCTTAAGTTGCTACTGTCTTTAGCTTACCTAATTATAGCAGAAATAATCTGTTGGCATATATAATAAGTATAACGAATTTATTGATATCATTGTCATCACTTAATAAAGGGAAATAATATTAACTATTGAAACAACTAATCATTATATTTTATAAGTCACCACCATAAAACAAAGATGCGCTATGCGGCTGGAAATTATAAAAATTTGCTTAAGCGCTCCAGAAGCAAATCAATAATAAAAGAAGCTTCCAAGAGACCTCCAACACTTATTAAGGGAGCAAACTCAATTATTAAAGTGCAAATCAAGGATGATAGGTCGTCCACCGCCAAAAGGTGTTGAATATCTTTGGATGGTGATGCATTTCCCTCCACAAGTACAATAGCGCGGAAAGTAAACTTTTAATGTGCAATTTTTTGTTTGCTGACTTCCAGATAAGTGGTTATCTCCTTGTTCATTTATGTTTTAATCTACATCAGCACAGAAAACGGAACATAAATGGGCTAGTAGTAGAAAATTGTGCATTACGAATAATAAAAGATTGGGAAATATGAAATATAATCCAATTTACAAATTATCCGTGTTAATCAATTTAATTATTAGGAAAAATGCTTCGGCACATCATTTTATACCATTTGATGGAAGAGAATCAATCGTCTTAAAAGGAAGTCGCTGTGAGTGGACTTGTAATACATATATCTATGTATCCACATTGTGAAAAATTTCAAGAGTCAATTAAAAACGTATTACAATCAATTAGACCGATAGGTACGTTAAGAACAACATATATTTCGTTTCTAGCAGTTTTTCTTTCTTTATAATGCCTTCATGCATGTGACATTTTGTCTGGTATTTTTAAATCTTTTATATATATAATGGGCTTTCATTTTTGTTAGCTACTAAAGAGTTTCCATAAAATCTTTGTTAACCTCTTTTATTTTGTTATTGCTTATAACTAAAATGGCCTATATTTTATATATATAATTTCCAGTTTTTGATAATTCCTAGAACTCGCCTTGGTCATACAATTGCAACTCACCACTGGATCTTGAAGAAGTCTTCCTCCCCAATCTGCAGTTGTGGACAAACTCTCACTGTGAAGCACATTCTCTGCGACTGCCTTGACCTTTCCTTGGCTAGAAGTATTGCATTTGGAACGACTAACCTTTTGGACATTCTAAAATCAGCTTCAGAACCGAATATCAATTCTATATATTACTTTATTGATACTACTAAGCTCATTATCTAATGTACATTTATTTATATTAGAGCCGATAGCCTGTGCTGCTAGTGCTCAATGTCTCTTTTTTAGTCTAAGAATTTATTTCATTAACGTAAAATTATAATAATAACAATAATAATAATAACATAATGCATCTTCGTTTTATAGCGGCCTTTAGGCTTATATTAAGTAGTAGCAATAAAACCAAAAATTTGTAGTTCTTTAAAATGTATGTATAATGTATATTTTGCCCAATATCTCTTCTGTAATTAGCTAAACTAAGATAGTCGATTTAAACTCACAAAATAGTGAATTAAGCCCAGCTTAACAAGTTTTGTTAATGAATTACAACAAGAAAGGGAGCTATGTACTAGGTTAGTTAATTTTTTCAAAATAAATAATTTTCGTTGAATTGTTAATTTTACGTCTAATATGCACTTCATGTTAGCATAATAAAACACAAATTCACTGAAGAGCTATTTTCATAAAATACATATCTGGTTTCCAAAAAGGAAAGCGGCACAAATCATTGCAAACAATCTTGCACAAAAATAGTAGTCCAAGAGTGGTGATTACGCTTTCATTGCTTCATTTTTTATTATCGCCTAATGTTTGTCCATCACCCGAAGCATAAACACTATTAGCAATGCTTCGGATAAGATTACTTTTCCATCCTCTCCCCTTACACGGCGTTGTTTTTATAAGTCGTTCTATGAAAAAAATGTGTAATTTGCAGACTTTCCCAAAAAAAATCATATGTTAATTGTATTTCGGCATTCTAAATTGGTGTCTAAGCTTTGGATCATAGGGAAACTGTATCTTTGTATTGGAACAAACCCTAAACTTCAATACTTCTTGATGAAAATTGGTTGATAATAATAATTTAACGGAAAAATCAATTCTGTTGAATTTGCACGACGTAAGTCTATTTTTTGTATCTCAACCTATACTAGATTTCTAAAGACAAATAAGTGTTTATACGCCGAAAAGGATTAATTTTTAATATTTTATGATGAAAATTGTTCATTACTAAATAAACGATAAGAAATTTGGACTATATAGTTCTACTTTTTTGACTGCGCCATGTATAGAGGCTACCATGAAAGCAAGCCTCGAAGAAGTCTAGTTTGTGGTTTTGTGATGACGGAAACAATTGGAAAGCAATAAAATCTTTGACAAGTAAATTAAATTTGTTAAATTTGGACCACGTTATTTGACGTTTTGATTATCTCCCAATACGACGACTTTCATGAAAATTGTGCATAAATCTGCATAAAAATGATGTATAATTTTTGGGTTATTATTAACAAAATGTGTAAATGATAGTATTAGACGAAGTGGTACAAAGTATTTATCCTTGTCCGGCTGTAGCATTCTTATTTGTTTATTTTACACTAAAAGTTTAAAATGTATTTACATTTTCTTTTTTCTTTAAATGTTTTTTTGTTTTATCAATGAGCGGAATCAGCTATTATATGTGAAAGACACAGATCAACCTAAACTAAAACTCTCTTAATTTTCTGCTATTTTATTCGACATGAAAGACAGGAACAAAAATGATGGGAAAAGTGTTACGTGAAGCATTTAAAATTTACCAACTTCGGACTTCGTCGCGAACGAACGTTAACTAAGAGATAAGCGATTAACCTGTGCAACTTTACACCAACGATTTCAATAAGCGATATGCAATGCTGTATAGTTATATATAGTTTCACGACAAAATTTAAAATTTTCTGCATGTATTTGAGTTGATGAGCAATATCGAAGATAGAAACAAAACAAAATCATACCGCTATTGTGTGCAGAAAATAAGCAGTGCCTTGGATCTAACTTCCACTAATTCAGCTTTTTTGAACTTTCATTCGAATGCCATAAATGTTCATCTTATTAAAAGTCTACGCTATTCCATCTTTTTTCAACATTACAATATACAGTCTTCAATTAAAAACATTTTTCAATCTCAAATCAAAGCCCCTTGAAACAGTATTTTTGATATCATTTCTCATCAAAACGATGGTGAAACACATCCCTGTCCTGCTGTTCCATATATAGCAATTTTACTTCACTATTTATACTTTTTCAAGCTTCTTATGGATAAAACACATTAGCGTCAGTTACTTAGAAAAATATATGTATATATTACAAATAATCATCGAATTAATTAATTATCTACAATACAATCTAGACACATAAGGAACACGACTTAAGTGCTACTATTTTTTTTTTTTTTTTTTTGGTATGTTGAACAGAGATGGACTAAGCCAATAGATTTGTGGCTTATATGTCCAAATAATAAACTGTTGTAATTTTTAGTCACGATTATGTATAAAACGTAACAAAAAAATAAGAGCGGCCGTAATAACTGGAGTGAGCATGTTAAATGTAATTGTGTGTGTGTGTGTGTGTGTGTAATTGTGTTTCTTGAGTTCTTGAAAGTTAAACAGTGTTGCAAACTTTGGCTGAAAACGAAAAGCAATGCTATGGTAATAGAAGATTATTAAACGCAAAAACGAAAGAAGAAAAAGGAAAGAAGAGGAAAAAAAAAAATTTCTAAAAGGATAAATTAGCTTTTCTAATAAAGTAAATTAGTGCTAATTAGTAAATTAGCTAATTAGTAAATTAGCTTTTCTAATAAAGTAAATTAGTGTAAAATGACGTACATTTTTTGCTGCAAAGACATCGAGGAGACAGCCATATAACTTAAAGAAGCTAAAGGAATCTCTAATGCCATCAAGCCTGTGACATCTGAAGATTAGATGCTCAGCAGACTCAACAACATTGCAAACTTCACAAACATCACATGGTATAGCGCGAATCATTTTAAATAAACTTTGTCATAAGTGCGACCACTCATGAGTCTATAAAGAATTTTTATTTATCAGGAATTAAAAGAAGATACAGAAAAGGGCTTGAATTGAAATGTGGGATTTAATTTATAGAAAAGACGATTGGATTTAACGCGCGCGATCTCTTTAAATCCGTCGTTTAGCTGTTGCAGGATGTGGTTGCGAATCGCCCGAATCAACACGAGCTCTCCCTGACGTCTGATACCATCGGAAATAGCAACCATGATAGCATGTCAAATGGCGAGCAACTTAATGAAAGTAGAGGAAAGTTCCTCTTCCACTTTGACTCGAAGTATTGTTTCAGATAGATGTTTCACGACCGAGAAGCCAGATACATTATGTCCGACGGAACCGTCAGTGGCATATATATCATATCCGTTGTTGTAATAAAAAAGGAGCTTTTCTTGGCATAACTACCTTATACAAGAGAAGTTGACATTTTGTTTTGAGGTAGAGATCGGTTCGAGAATGTTCATGAAGACTTTGCATTTGCTGGTAATGAAATTCAAGGGGGGAATTGAATCTAACTTATCAAAAATATGACGAAGTTTTTGATAGCAAAAAGTATAGCTGCAAGTGACAGTATCACTGAGAGATATAATTTCCTGAAAAAAGGAAGGATTTATCATCTTGACTTTAATTAACTCCTTGGCAGTGCAAAAAACGGCTCTTTCGGAAACTGGCCATTCACCAGATATAACATTGAGAATATGTTGAGGAATTGAGGGGGTCAGTCCAGTACAACGCTTCAACATTCGGTTTTCAAATGCTTGTATACGTTTTTCAATATATTTTGGGAAATTGCAACATATGGAATGTCCAAATTCAATTTTGGACCTGACTAGAGATTTGTAAACGGTCAAAGCATTTTTGGGAGGCAAGCCTGCCTGATTGTTTGTCATGAGTTTGATGATGTTGCATCCAGACTGACTATCTTTGAACGCCTTTTCATAATGGCCACGAAGGGTTAAGCTGTCATTTAAAATTCTCCCAAGAAATCGAAGAGATTTTATCTGATTAACTTGGGTACCTTTGATAAGAAGTCTGATTTCACGTTTAGAACCTTTGGCAAAATAAATAGTGTTTGTCTTGCTGGGGTTAAAATATAAACTAAGATCAGCGCATGCATCGAAAAACAAGTTCGCTTTCATCGAGAGGTTATTGACAGCTGCTGGAAAAGATGAGTCCCCAGATACGATTAGAAAATCGTCTGCATATTGAAAAATGTGAGTATTGTCATCTTGAAGATCATGCAAAGAAGCTGCGTATAAATTGAAGAGTATGGGGCTTAAACAACTGCCTTGTGGGATACCACCGCATATTTAAACTTTTTCGGTACCCATCACCAACGCTTGGATAAAAAATTAAGTATCCACAGCCGCATTTGAAGAGGGATCGAAAAGTTTAGGAGAATTCTACCGAGCTTAATCAAGTTGACACAATCATAGGCTTTGCTGATGTCCAGGGAGAGCATGACAACCATGTTCCCTGCTTTTTTTAAGCTGGCTATGAGAAAACGTAGTTCATTAACGCACATATTCGTAGATTTGCGTTTTTGATAGACGTAAGACCGAGCTGGAATAATGTTCTTAGTTTTCAGGAAAGCAGTTAGTCTCTCCTTAACCATGAGGTTGATGGTCTTTATGAATACAGATATTAGTGAAATTGGTCTGAAGCTACTTAAATCATTTAAGTCTTTACCTGCCTTAGGAATGGGAACTATTTTGATGCATCGCAAATCTGAGGGTATAAAGTTGATGGACCAGTAGTTGTTAATTGAATGCAAGCAAATGCTAAGGCTTCCTACAGACAGTGCTCTGGGCATGTCATATTTAACTCTATCACAACCTGCAGCAGTAGCTCTCTTTCTGGAATGTAAAACATACATTAGCTCATGCAATGAAAAGGATGTGTTACTGATACTACTAAAAGGAATTGAAGGCATTGTAATAGGATTAACAATTGGAATGTAGCTCTTGAGCATATCTAAGTATTTTTTATTATCACGGTCATTCCATAGAGCACAACCGCTTAATTTTCGACTAGAATGTCGATGACCATTGATATAATTCCAGAAGGAACGTGGGTTGCCGTTACCACATAACTCTTTAATAGCGATGGCTCTATGTGCCATTTTCGCCTTTCTAACTGCAGACCTCCATTCTTTCAGTATTTTCATATATTCAGTGTAGTTGGCTGGATTGGCATATTTACTCATTTTTTTCTTGCAGCTTGGTATTTGCGGAAAAGTGTTGACAGGGAAGGATTCCACCAAGGTTTAGGTGAGAAGGACTCAATGTTAGGAAAGTTGGTTCTAGCAGACATGATCACAGACTGAAAGGCACTTTGAATTGATGATAAATCAGAAGCAAGATCAACTTTAGACAGACGGTCCATAAGGAAGTTGCGTGAAATGAAATTTTCTATTTTCTTGACGGAATTGTTACAACTGTGGAATATAATGGGGGAGTGCTGACTTTTGCCAATGGAAACATTGGACGTGTTCCAGTTGAAAGATAAAATAGTTGAGTTCGAGAAAGTTAGATCCAAGACACTGCTCGCTGTGCGACCGCTCCGATTACAGTGAAAGGTAGTATTGCCGTTATTTAAGACACTGAAACTGCTGGAATTGATGGCATTTACAAGGATGTTGCCTTTGTTGGTAGAGACTTGATCGCCATACAGGCGGTGTCTTGCATTGAAATCTCCAGCTACAATCACATTTTGTTCACCGTCAAGAAAGTCGCATAATCTCTGAATCTCATAACGAAAGGTTTGCACATCGAGACTGGGTGGAAAGTAGCATGAGGCCATGAAAAGATTCGGTTTCAGTTTGATGGTTTTGATGATGATGATGTCAACGGCAGAGTTATAGGGAATACGTCTGAAATTGACACCTTTCTTAACTAATATACTAACACCGCCATAGCCATCATTTCGGCATTTGGTGGCTGAGGCATAATTCGACACTTTAACTTCGAAACAATTTTCATCTTTCAGAAAAACTTCCCTTAAGATACAAAAATCAATCTTGTTTGAGTTTAAATAAAAATCTAGAAAAGATAGGTTACGTCGGACACTTTGAATATTATATTGTAAAAAGGATATCATGTTGAAACTTAAGAAAGAACCCCGGATTTCCTCGCAGTACTGGATGCTCGAACGGGGCAAGAAATAGCACAGACAGACATTTTTTCTTCAAATTTTTTAATAAGATTGTGAGGGATCATCGGACGGATACTTTCTTGAATCGCGAGAATTAATCTTTCAAGTTCTGAAGACCGCAAATAGTTGTTTGAAATTTTCGGTCCAAGAAGGCTTGTTCCAGACGACTTGGGGGGTGTGTTGGGAGAAGGCTTGGTGGGTGATTTGATAAGAGATTTGGAGGGAACCAATTTCCTTTTGACGACAGCATTGTATTTATTTTTGGTTAAGATTTTGTTGGCATTTTGATTATCATCCTTGGTCGAAATTGCAGACGTGTTCCCCAGTGGAGGGAAATCGCCGTCATATTATGCCGTCAATTTACACACTTCGGAGACTTTCCACAGTTAAGGCACCTGCTCTCTTTAGGTTTGCAGAATTTAGATACGTGACCGTATCTGCCACACACTGCTTTAAAGTGGGTACAAAGTATTCGACCGGCAGATTACAATAGTTAAATTTTATTGCCTTAGGGAGGGCTCTCCCTTTGAATCCAACTTTGATGCTGGTTATGGGAATCCACTCGTCTTTGTTGTTGGGATTTCTTCTTTGAAAACGGACAGCGGACTTAATCGGAATATCGGATACGGCGTTTTCAATTATATCATTGACACTATATGTGCATGGGATGTTTCGAATAACTCCAAATCTCTCAGTGAACGACTTCGGTATGTACGGCTTAAAAGAATTAAAAGTTGTCTGCAGGGGAAGAGCCAAACTGCTTTTCAGCTCCGCTGCCAATGCCAACAATTTTGTTATGAATAAAAAGAATTTAAAAGCGTACATACCGAAATCCTTCAAGTAATCATAGAAATAGAGATTAGAGTTAATATTGATGCGATTTCCTTCTGCGTCCGCACACGTTTCGACAAAAACGACAAAATTGCAGTTGGAAAGGCAATCGTACAAATTAATCTCGAGATTTGGGGCGGCTGTGGCACCCAAATCAGAGGGCTTGTCGATAGCCTGTTTACTAGGCGGAATTAAAACGTTTGCGTTAGCTTCTCCGTTATCAGATAAAAGAATATTCTTCTCACCCATTTTCGATCTCTTGGTGTGCCCAGTGGCGTTCATGTAAAAATTTTCAAAATTGTCTCTAGTAATTATAAGATCAGACCCAGTCTCCATAGGGAGACGGGCTGATGTTGTTTTGGTTGTTGTCACAGGGAACACAAAAAGAAAAAATCACAAAGAAAAAACAAAAAATAATAATTGAATATATGTATTGCTTCTTAATTTTTCTCTCACGAGAGATTCCTCCTAATTCCCTCCTTTTCCTTCTTAAAATTGTTTTCTTTGGTTATTTTATTACTTTATTAAACCTCTTTTCTTTTTTTCAAATATTTAAAATCTCTTTTTTTTTTTTTTTTTCCTCTTTTTTCACTAACACCGGTAAACACAAAAATTATCCAGCTGCCGTTTGCGGAGATGATGTGTTGTGTCAAGTGTGAATGAAATGCGAATGTTCTTAATTAAAAAAAAAAGAAAAAATCACAAAGAAAAAACAAAAAATAATAATTGAATATATGTATTGCTTCTTAATTTTTCTCTCACGAGAGATTCCTCCTCCTTCCCTCCTTTTCCTTTTTTCAAATATTTAAAATCTCTTTCTTTTTTTTTTTTTTTTCCTTTTTTTTCACTAACACCGATAAACACAAAAATTATCCAGCTGCCGTTTGCGGAGATGATGTGTTGTGTCAAGTGTGAATGAAATGCGAACGCTTAAGTGCTATTACAATATTTGCATTATGCTTGGCTCACGAACTGTTAAAATAAATTTGATCGCCTATATTTAGATATAGTTGAACAAGTAATTAAGTTGCGCTATGCGTTAACACCAGTTTTTAGGAAAGTTTTAACATTATTACATTCATTGTTTTTGACAGTTAAAATAAAATACGCATACTGACGTGCTTATGAAAACGAAACGAAATCATGGGCTTTTGTTTGTGAAAAACAACCTAAAGAAAGAAAAAATTAAACAAAGTTAAAAGTTAAACTAGATTAAATAAATTGTAAAAAAGATAAAAAGCTATACTTGGTTTTATTATAATTAAATATTATATTTTGTTGCTGCATTATAAATGAATACTATATTTTGTTGTATCACAAATGAATTCTATACTTTATGTTTGCTTTAGCGTAAAGCAAAATTCATGTTTTCATTACATTCATATTTCCTTAATTTATTATTTAAATAAACTTCGTTGTCATTAAATTGAGTTTTGGTTTAAATAATTTTTAAACATATCACAAAGATAAAAGACATTTCTGCTGGCGTTATTTCCCGATTATCTTGTTGCTTTGCATAATGATCCATTATGCATATTCACAAGATTATGTTAGATAACTGCGATTGTTCTCACTGCTGCGTTCTCGGGATTCATGTGGATGAGGCTTAACAGCACTCTCCGACGAGATGCTAGTTTATCGAACACATTTTCGCTGGGATAAACTGTTATTGAAAGCATCTTTGACTTGTGCTAATAGAATACCAGGCTAAACCCTCATTAGGTTTTCCCATAGAGGAAATGCTGGATCATTCTCAAAACAAATACGAAAACTTTATATTAATGCCTGTGATGCCTGTAGGTTCAGGCAGCTCTAGTCGATTTTGCCACCGTCACTTTACGACCAAGACGCTCCGATGCCAATTACAGAAAAAGTGTAGCCACATCGTACGGTGTTATTAGAACTATTGCGTGCGCGCCTAAAAGAACACGATAAATATTATAAAATGTTTTTCATGTTTCAGCGTAGCAACAGGTTACCTTTATGCTTTTAATATTGTGGACCAAAATTAAGAGGACGCACAATATTAATGTGTTTTTAATCTATAGCATCTACGCGGTGCGGAACATACCAAGTATATGACTTGTTTGGAAAAGATGAATAACACCGAGCAAGAACATCCCATAAGACGAGATAAATATCTGTCACTTCCCCCATGAGCCAAGTATTTGCAAACAACCCAACGTAAAAGTTTTTTTTGAATTCCAGTGATTACAAGTGAGAAACTTTCAGTAGTTTTAAGAACAATCGGCACTTAATACACATATATGATCTACGAAGATTTCGTTATCTTCTCCGTCAAATTTAGAGGAAGGTGAAATATTTCAAAATTCATGCGATCGTTCACTTCAAATTGCTCGACATCAATATAATGCATATAGTCGAAGGCGGTCAAAAAAAATCCATCGATCTCGGTTTTTTAAATAAGGATCTTACTTAGAGTCACTGTTCGCGGACGAGAATAACGCTCCCACACCATTTTTATTATCATAATCCCAATAATTATATCGTCGCTATCCATTTTCTTTTGTTGCTCCTTTACTTCCATATAAATCTATTATGGATTGGTAATCAATTTTAAATATTACATTAGTTAATGTAAAGTGAATTTACCATCAATAAATAATTTTTTTTCTTTTGTGTTTTACTTAAAAAACACGTTTCAAAAAAATTGTTCACTTTATTAATTTTGCATTTCTCCACTACCGTAAAGAAACGTTAACCGTACGATTTTCCTTTAGCAACGCACGCAAAATATGCGCCACGCAAAAAGCATAACACATTCGTTGTGTTAAGAGCTTTACCCCATACACCACTTAACGCTATTTTCATTGATAGAGTAATTTTTTCACACCAGAAATAAGTTGTCGGCCTCACTTTTTTGATTTTATATATTTGCATATAAGTTAGAACAAATATATTAATTTTATAATGGACAACGTACTTATTCCCCAAAATGCCTTTAGTCAGCTATGCCAAAATCAACATAATCCGGTAGAGCTTGTGGAGATTATAAAAAAACTGGACGAAATAGAAAAAAATGGATGTAAAAGCAAGTGGGAACAATATCGAATTGTGTCAGACTTTATTGATATAGTCATTACTAGCAGTGGAAATTGTAAAAATACAGAAGGGATTGCGCAAAACATTATGGAATGTGTGAATTGGTTAACACATCTCCAGCAAGTGCAACTACTACCACATTTTAATGGGCCGCAATTCGGATGCATGTTACATTGGCTTCTGCTACAAATGGAGACTCATTGCCTCGAGGACAGCGCAATTTGTACCGCATTAGTTGTTTGCTCTAGAATGTTTGCTGCACATCATGATGAATGTAGTTCTTATTTTGAAAAATTGTTCCATACCAAAAATCAGGGATTTTCGTTATATCCATATCTTTGCAACAATCGAGACTATAGAATAACCATTTCAACAATTCAATTTCTAGATTCCATTCTTAATGGTCTGAAGGATGTGCAATTAACAAGGGAGCAAGATGAAGTTTGTGTAGAAATTGCTGAGGTATTGTTACACTTCTTTTATTTTGAAGAAAAATTTGAAGCAGAACATTTGTCCACATACATTTTGTACGCTTTACAAGCACTTCATAAAATTGCTGCATTCTGTAAGGACTTTACTGCCAAGCATTTATCTGAATTGCTTGGTATTTCGAAAGCGTGCGCAAATTTTGGTACGGACGTAGGATTAAAATTGCCTATCTCTCAAAATATTCACATGTGTCAACAAGCCTTATACCATTTGGTGGATGAAAATGATGTGAACATAAACAGTGAAAAGGCGCAGGCTAGTGGCGGAAAAACACTAAAAACTCACAAGCCAAGGGCCGTAGCAAAGACTGCACGACCCGGCGATCGAAATATTGCCTTATGCAGCTCTCAATCCCCTTCCATTGGAAAAGGAATAGGCGTTTTTGAATCTATAAGGAAAAGTGATTCGGATTTTTCGGAATTGGAGAACGTTGCAAGTAAAGAATTTTATGAGCGTAATCAAAAATCTAAGATACGTTTATTGGCTATTACACTTGTGGGTACTGTGGTTCGTAGTGTTGAGCGTAGAATAGTTTTTGGATTTTGGCACGCTATCTTTCCCAGCGGTGTAAGTGGTATGTACATATATTTTACTAAATTGAGTTTTGTGCAGAGCATAAGACTATTCCTACCAGCTTAAAACTGAAGTTGTAATTTTGATTTTTATGTTTGCAATCCCATGTTGTGTATTTTATAATTCAAAAATGTTATATATAACGTCAGACTAAAGTTTTACGTATAGAAGAGAATACAACAACTACGTTTGCTTTGTGGCGAATGCTATGTACAAACAGTTAAAATATGGGAAGATCGGTCATATTTTCTTAATTCAAAGTCACTAATACAAAAATTTAACGCATATAAGAAATGTCTAAAACACCCTATCATGGATTTAGATCGTTTTTAGTGATCTATGTAAACTAAGTCAGAATACATGTAGATATCAGCTTTCTGAGTTAAACGACATACTAAAACGACATTTATGCATGCAGAAAGTCTATATAGAATGTGTGTAATTTTAAAACACTCGAAAATGCAAAATTTGGAGGAGACTTGTTTACTAATATGCACCGTACATACTTTGAAAATTGTTATGTTCATCTTTACTATAGAAACGCGAAACGACCTTCTGTACATCGGTCGCCATGATCCAAATGTGCGATGTCGCAGTGCGGCCTTACAAGTGTGCTCCCAACTCCTCTATGGATCTAAAAGTTTTCTGCACCAGGCTGAATTTAACGCAAATCGATGTCCCTCAACTTTCATACCGTTTTCTACTGCTTTGGGGTTTACAATTGTGGCAATATATGAATGCCTGGCCCGCATATTAGCTATTGAGTCATCGTTGCCCGTTTTAACTCAAGCCTTAAAATGTACTGCAGTCTTAGTGCAGGCCACACCATTGCAACAGTTGGAAAACAAACTGTTAAAGGAAATGGTGTGTAAAGTTAAACCACTTGTGTTTCATCGAGATGTGGCCATTCAGGTATCAGCCCTTATGGTGATGGAATTCATGATGGCAACACCTAGGATAACTGTTTGCATAGCTGAAGCGTTAGGTCTGCCCAAAGAATTTATAAAATTTAGTCCTCCAAATGACACGCGAATAGTGGTTACAGTAGATGAAGAAGTAGAAGGAAAGGAGTTCGCAGAGTTTGAACATGAAACCATTGAAAACAAATTAGAAAGCAATAAACTTCTTCGAAACAGTGGCAAACAAAAACTGGTACCCAATAATATGTGTAAGGACAAACTGTGGTTACTTCATCGGATTTTAGATAACCTTTATAAGCACGATCGCATCACGGCTACTTCAGTCCGCATAGAAAGTCTTCAAGTGTTAATTGCAATGTGTGGTCACTTTTTTCTATTCAGCACTCACTTGTCGCAGATTTGTGAAGCATTACAGGAAAGCTTGCATGATATTTTGTCGGATATACGTTTGTATGCGGCTCGCTGCATTGACTCTTGCGTATATCAAATTGGAAGATATATTGAAATTTTTGGTGCATCCCAATCTGTAGTTCAAGAATTCGATCATTTCTGGTCCCGTATTCTTCCTAATATAATATCACATCTACGTAGTGATAGCAATGAACTGCCGGCAATAAAAGTGTGCTTATGTGATGTTTTATCAAATATTGGTATAGTTATGTTTGAACGCTTTCCTCATTCGACTCAAATAAATTTGTTAACTTTTTTATCTGGAATAAGTAGTGATCCAACGGAAGACACCATTGTACGGGTAGCTAGCGTAAGAGCATTGGCTGCGTATGTACTCTTTCCGTTTCTTCGAAATGATTTGGTCTTCGTAGAAAATACCGCCAATATGACATTAGATTTAGCGGCAGACTCGAATTTATTAGTTCGCATCAAAGCATTTTGGTCTTTGGGAAATATCAGCGATGCTCTTATAGCCAAAGATTCTGAAACAGCACTACCGCAAGAACGAATTTCCAATGAATTGTTGTATCGTCTGATCAATGATTCGGTCAACGCTTGTAGCGACAACGATAAAGTTCGTTGCAATGCGGTGCGCACACTGGGCAATCTGTTGTGTTTATTAAATGAATATCATTTCATCGCCACCAACAGTCACCTAAATTGGCATCAATTATTCGCGGAGGCAGTGGCCAAGTTGTGTGAATGCATACGATCCTCAAGCAATGCTAAAGTGAAATGGAACACTTGTTATGCTGTTAGCAATTTAGTACGCAATGCTGATGCGTTTTCCGTTACTGAATTGAAGTGGCAAACGACTTTATATTCATCTTTATGTCATGTCATTGTGCACCATCCCAATTTTAAGGTCCGCATAAACGCAACCACCGCCATTACTAGTATAAAAGATCGTTCGCATTTTGGTACGCATTTGGACAATTTTTGGATTTCACTGCTGGCAGCCATAGAAAAATCGCATAATTTAGATAATTATCAAGAGTACAACCATCGTGATAGCTTGCAGGAGCAGTTGTGTTTGGCTGTAGCACATATTGTGCGCTGCTCTTCTAACGATGATTTGCCAATGCTGGAAAAGCATCTATTACAATATCTAGATACAATACGAAATACTTGGGTACGTGTTATTAATCGCATGGTTCCAGAGAAAGCTGCACCTTTGCTGTCTTGCTCAATTATGCTAAAGCAGCTCCTCAAAGATGGCAATCTAACTCGGGAGCAAAAAAGTAGTGTTAAAACTTTGTTTGAGAGCTTAGCTATGTAGTAAAATTAAAACGAAGTTTGTCTATGAATGTTACTAAATAAAACTCAAAAATATTTGAAGAAGTAGTAGTTTACTGGATCAACCATATTCACGAAAAGGGTGCTTACGTATAAACGCTACCGCGGCAAAACATTATTATTATTATAATTTTCTTATATTATTATTATTATATTTAGAAGCCAAAAAAAATTTTTTTTAAAGTTTATAAAGTTCATTTTTATTGGTTTTTTGATGCAATTTTTGCCGCGGTGGCGTTAATACGTAAGTACCATTAAAAGTTACAACTATTTATTTATTTAAGGGAGGAAATCACTGTAACAGATTAAAAAAGCGTGCCTTCATTGGATGCAAGAAAAGGTAATGCAACAAAAATGTCATTAAGCATCTTTACGTATTAAAAAAAGGGGATTATTTTTGAGAAATATTAAAAAAACCAAACTAGAATCATTCTCGCGAGAAATCTTTACTTTAAGGCACTCTGCGCGTCGTTAGTTACTTGCTACAAATTTGGCTCTTAAAAGAATATAATTTTAATTACGTGTCTGTAGATAGATAACTGCAGTGTTTTCCTTAAAGATCTTGCTTTCTGTCTCATTGGCGAGTACACGAATAAAAACGTTTAGTTTTTGACTAAATATAGGCAATGTTTTGTTAATAAACAATTTTTAAATGTAATCATCGAAAATTTCGTCTGCATTTCTGGAGTGAATCGTGTTGACACAAGCATTAAATAAATCTGATTTCGGTCGTTTACAAATTAAATTTATAAAGAATACATAAAAATACAATACCACCATAAGTACGTTGATTTCCAGCTCACCCGAAATCCCATTATGCCTAAAACAAGAACGTTATTATTTTGTCATCAACGAACAGCGCAAAAACATCATACAAACTGGTTGATTTTTTTCAAAAATCGCATGGCACTCAGTCTGGATTAATCATTTCACGTAAGATTCCCTTATGTAAAATCATGTTTCAATCAATTATTCAATCTATACGATGTATTTGTCGGGTGATAGTGGTCTTACCCACTTTAAAAATTTGAGATAAGTCAAAATAAATTATTCTAAATTTATGTATGAAAAATGTATGTATTAAAAAGCTGCACAAAATAACAAATGTGGTTTCTTTATAAACAAAAATAGTTCATATTAAATTGTCGCTGATCTAACAACGTGCCTTTACATTAAGTTTTGGTAAATACAAGTAAACCACCCAGTTCGAGCTCTGTATTCGTAGATTTCCCTGCGCTATGTACGACATCTACATTGTATAAATCTTTCTTTTTTCATGTTGTTTTTTTTTTTTTTATTTCTTTGCATTTCTAATGATATAGGATTACAGAATTAGGTAATATTCTTAAGTATTCCAATAGTTCTTTTTCTACAATAAAACTAATAAACTTACTTAGGACACTCAAAACGATTTTGTAAATTTCTCAACTCTTAAGGCAAAATTTACCTCATATCTTTATGTTCTTTCATGGCATTATTTAAAGGGAAGTGAAGAGATTTTAGGAATGCCTTCGCCAGAATTAGTTGAGAACTGTTATTATGGAAATTATGTTCATTTAGCGAAAATGCTCTATCTTACAGAAGAAGCAGTAGTGAAACTTGCACTACGGAAAACATATATAAAAAATATGAATTATACTTACAATTAGGTGCAATTGTTGAGGTAAACAGTATAGAGTTAGGAATATCATAATTTTATTTAAGATTGAAAGATTAATGCAAAACTATTAAAGAGGCACATGGTTAGTTCGGGTCACTGCTGAGATTTTTCAAAGTTTGCTCAAACTCTACTGGTTCTACTTTACGACGAGACAAATCAAAAGCTGGTGGACCAATCAGGTCAACCACCTCATCGTAATTTAAAGTCTCTCTTTGTAATAAAGCCAAAGCAAGCTGGTTGGAAGATTTGCAAATAATAAATTAGATTAACATCTTGCATACGGATAATAGAGACTACCTTATCAAGTTTGTCGCGATTATCTTTTAATATTTGTTCGGTCTTCTGATATGCAATTGCAATGATGTTTCTAACCTCAAAATCAATTATGTTATCTAAAGCCCTTGAGAAAGGCTTATCGACGCCGCCCGCTTCATTGGCATCTCGTACATAAATTGGTCCCAGTTTTTCGTTCATTCCAAATTTTTTAACCTAACAGAGAATTAGATTAAAAGGAAATAATTGTGTGTACAAAGTTGACCTCTACCTGAGCATATGCGATTTTTGTAACCTTTTCAAAATCATTTTGAGCTCCTGTGGTAATTCGACTAAAAACCAAATTTTCGGCAGCTCGTCCGCCAAGCGCCATACACATTTTGTCAAACAGTTCCTCTTTGCTATGCAATTGTTGTTCGCTTGGGGTGTATTGCGCAAAGCCCAAAGCTAAACTTGTTCTTGGTACTATTGTCACCTTAAGCAATATATCACTATTAGGCAATAACCAACCAATCAAAGCATGTCCAGACTCATGGTATGCAATAATCTTGCGTTCTATTAGCGTAAGCGCGTGGGACCGTTTTTCTGTACCACCTAAAAAAATATATGTGATCCGCAATCTGCCCAAGTATTCTTTTGTTTCATTATCAATTTACCAACTAAACGTTCTACAGCGTAGTCTAAATCACGAGATTTTACTTTATCCTGTATATTACGTGCAGCGTGCAAAGCAGCTTCGTTACATACGTTCGCTATATCAGCACCAGAAAATCCCGGTGTCAAGCGAGCCAAACGATGCGAATATTTAGATGATTCATCATCTAATTGTATCGTTGATAAATGCTTTTCGAAAATTTCTTTACGCTCGTGTAGATTTGGCAAATCGATGAGAATATGCCGATCAAAACGACCGGGCCTCAACAGAGCCTTTTGAAAGTATTGACGAAAATAAGTTTTTTCGAAGACCTCAAAATAAGTTTTAATCAAATTTTACCTTATCTAAAACATCTGCGCGGTTTGTGCTAGCTAACATTAACACGCCTTCTTTTGACGACATCCCGTCCATTTCTACCAATAGCTGGTTCAACGTTTGTTCTGACTCACCGGAACTACCTTGATTAAAACTTTCAGTGCCAGAGCGTTGTCGTCCTATGGCGTCTACTTCATCTATATATATAATACACGGTGCACGTTTTTTTCCCTCTTTAAACAGATCGCGCACTCTCGCTGCACCTAAACCTCCTATCATTTCAATGAACTCTGAACCATTCATGCTCAAAAAAGGAACTTGGGCTTCTGTTGCTACAGCTTTGGCTAGTAGCGTTTTACCACAGCCCGGGGGACCTAGAAGTAGAGCACCCTTAGGGACTTTTGCACCTAATCTTTGATATTTTTCAGGGTTTTTAAGATAGTCAACAAACTCCTTCACTTCTTGTTTAGCTTCTTCTAATCCAGCAACATCTTTGAATAAAACACCACGACCGCCTTCATATGGATCCACTAAAGTGAATTTAGCCCTGCTCATCTGACTCTGCTTTTCAATAATATAGAAGTAAGTTGGTTAGACTTGGTTTAACCGTACTCTTAAAAAACATACGAACGTGTCAAATCCAAGGGGATTTTTCATTCCCCTCATGCGTGACGATAACGCCATCAGCAGGGCAATAAATAGTAATAATAATAATATACGACCAGAAGAGTCACTTTGACGGTCGTATGTTATGGGCACACCTAAGAAATAAAAATTAGTCTTCATTTTATTGTTATTCGATTTATGAACCTTCTTTAATGCCAAGACGTTTTTCAATGTCGCGAAGTTTCTCCTCGAATTTGGCAGCATCAGCCACGGCCATGTGGAAAATGGTGGAAGAGACCTTTTTGCCTTTAATGATAGCTCCTTCGTGCAAAATAATGGTTACCATTTCCATATCGGGCCGTATTATCACTTCTTTAACTTCACCAGCGGCTAACATATGGTAAACGAACTCATTCCAAGAAACATAGCGTGTCGACCCCTAAAATATTGAATAATCAGTTTGTGCGTACAACCATAAATGTTCACAATCTACTTCAGGCCTTTCTCCGCGCGATGATGTTATTAAGGATATAAACACACCTAACATGTAAACAATAAATATCCAGATAATCGTTTTAGTTATAAATGACTTGATTTTGTCGTCATTATCGTTCTTATTTTCATCTGAATTATTGTTCCCGCTCTGACCTCCGGGCTCCTTTGTTCCAGTTGGTTTGATCTTTTTTTCCTTACCGCCCGAGTACTGCAGAGTGCGTGTTAACAGAGAAAAGTCTAGTTGTTGAGAGACAGATTGCACGCTGATGTTTAAAGATTTGGCAAATATTCTTCTAATCGTCTTACATTCGGTACAGAGGTGTTTTAACTACAAAAGAAAAAATGGTGATTACGAAATAGTAATTGTCATGTAAGAAGAATCCTTAAGTACCAAAAACTATTACACTTGCCTGCTTTTTATTTAATGCCTGATAGGTCATTGTTGGTAGTGTTTCCTGCCTAAATACATTCTGTTTCATATTATTTATTAATCTTTCATTAATTTTTATTATATTAGGCAGATGATATTTCCACATAATTTTGTTAATTAATAATTCGTTCCTTTACTTGCAAATTTGAGTACAAATATATGTTTAAGCGGACCTTCGTTTTCGATGTTGAGTTTAAATTAAGTTTACGTGAACTAAATGTACAGTTTTTTGGTAGACTGTAAAACTCCCACCCATAATTTTTGCTTTCCTAATAGCCTTATCGTGACATTATTGCCGCTCGACTACTATAAAATTTGTATTTTTGTCTGGCTGTCATTGTTGCTGTCGCTATGTAATTAAACCTCATATTCTAGAGCAAAAGGGGATAACAAAAACTTCCCGTATTAATTTAGTGCTAGAACAGGGTGGTTAACGTACGAAAATCACAAGATTAAATCTCAAACGAAAGAAGAATGTAAGTCTTGCCACAATAGCAAATTGTTTAGTTTTTCGGGTTAATAAGTCCCAAGAGATGAACACAATAAGAAGTTGCGTGAGCGTATTTCTTAAAGCTAAAGCAATCGACGTAAATGCAAATAACATATATACAAAAGATAACGATAAGAAACTTAACATAAAAGCAAATTACATACTTTTTTTATTTATTTATTTTTTTTTATTATTTTTTTTTTTTGGTATGTTGAACAGAGATGGACTAAGCCAATAGATTTGTGGCTTATATGTCCAAATAATAAATTGTTGTAATTTTTAGTCACGATTACGTATAAAACGTAACAAAAAAAAAAAAACAGCGGCCGTAATAACTGGAGTGAGCATGTTAAATGTAATTGCGTGCGTGTGTGTAAGTGTGCTTGTTGAGTTCTTGAAAGTCAGACAGTGTTGCAAACTTTGGCTCAAAACGAAAAGGAATGTTATGGTAATTGAAAATGATTGAACGCAAAAAAATCATCCATGCATCTGAAATTAAGCTGAAAAAATTTGTAGTTTTCTCTGACAGCAAATCTGCTTTAATTTTAATCAAGAACAAAGACCCATTCAATAAGTATGTCTTCGATATCTACAACCTTTTAAAAGACCCAAGTATTGAAAAATGCCACATCATCTGGATCCCAGGTCACTGTGGTTTTAGTATCAATGAAAAAGCTAACTTCCATGCTCGTCAAGCTAGGTTTGATGGTACAGTTTTGTCCATAAACTACCCCCCCAGCGAAGCTTTTCTGCTAGTCAAAACACTCATCATAAAAGAATGGAAAGATGAGTATCATGTTTTAGCTAGAGAAAAAAGTGACCGGCTGTTCTACAAAATTTACCCTCTTTTGACACCCACGCTTCTACCTAAAGGAAAATTCACAACATGGGAATTTAAAGTTCTTCACCGTCTTATGAGTAATCACACCTACGACAAGGTTTATTTTAAAATGATCAAAGTCTCCTCTTCTGACATCTGTGAAGATTGCAATATTACTGAATCTGCCGAGCACCTTATTTTTGAGTGCAGGAGGTTTAACATCCTTAGACAATCTTTCAGTATCTTTAACCTGTATAACAATTTATATGAAATTTTTCGTGCTGGTAACTTTAGGCATTTGAAGCAACTGACTGCCTTTATCAAATCAGCTGAGTTTTCATTCTAATTTTACATTTAGTATTTCTATTATTACAGTCTTCATGCTGTCGTTGGGGTGTACACAACCAACTTCAGCGTGTTACTCAATTGAAATAAAGAAATAAAGAAAAGAGTCAAACATAACCTAGAAAGCAAAAAATTGAAAAAATCTTAGTAAAAAAGCATCATTATTTCATCATCACGTGAAATTATGAATATCAGTAATGGATTTATAGTTACTGGATTATGGATCTAAATTTAAGTTAAAAGGTCCAATCCATATCAAATACAAAAAAAAAAAAATAAAAAAAAAAAAATAAAAAATAGTATTTCTATTGCAATCACGAATCGCCTACACTTTTTCTTTTATCGGCATTATTAGCCGGATCTTGACGGTACAGTACCAAGTACGGTGATTTATGGATTGACAGCGGAACAGAGCCTCTCATTGCGAACACTCTGCCACATCAGTCTACCTATGCTCAAATTTTTTCATCAATCGCTCTCAACTTCGTTTCTGGATTATGGACCTAACATTAACTTAACTGGTCCAATCCATTTCTAAACAAACAAAAAAAAAAAAAAAAAAGAACGCAAAAAAAGAAAAAACAAAGGAAAGAGGTGGAAAAAGAAAAATTCTAAAAGGATAAATTGGCTTTTCTAATAAAGAAAGTTAGCTCCCCGAGATGACGTACATTTTTTGCTGCAAAGAGATCGAGGAGACAGCCATATAACTTGAAGAAGCTAAAGGAATCTCTAATGCCATCAAGCCTGTGACATCTGAAGATTAGATGCTCAGCAGACTCAACATCATTGCAAACTTCACAAACATCACATGGTATAGCGCGAATCATTTTAAATAAACTTGGTCATAAGTGCGACCACTCATTAGTCTATAAAGAATTTTGATTTCCCAGGAATTAAAAGAAAATACAGAAAAGGGCTTGAATTGAAATGTGGGATTTAATTTGTAGAAAGGACGATTGGATTTAACGCGCGCGATCTCTTTAAATCCGTCGTTTAGCTG
>NW_023998432.1:7241242-7314696 GCF_014805625.2 Glossina fuscipes
GCTGTCAATAACCTCTCGATGAAAGCGAACTTGTTTTTCGATGCATGCGCTGATCTTAATTTATATTTTAACCCCAGCAAAACAAATACTATTTATTTTGCCAAAGTTTCTAAACGTGAAATCAGACTCCTCATCAAAGGAAGTAAAGTTGATCAGGTGAAATTTCTTTGATTTCTTGGTAGAATTTTAAATGACAGTCTAACTCTTCGTGGACATTATGAGAAAGTCTTCAAAGGCTGTCAATCCGGATGCAATATCATTAAACTCATGACTAACAATCAGTTAGGCTTGCCTCCCAAAAAAGCTTTGACTCTATACAAAGCTTTAATCAGATCCAAAACGGAATTTGCACATTCTACATGGTGCAATTTCCCAAAATATATTGAGAAACGTATACAAACATTTGAAAACCGAATATTAAAACGTTGTACTGGACTGACCCCATCAATTCCTCAATACATTCTCAATGCGATCTCTGGTGAATGACCCGTTTCGGGAAGAGCTTTTCTCTGCACTGCCAAGGTTCTAATTAAGGTGCAGGTAATGAATCCTTCCCTTTTTCAGTAAGTTGTATCTCTCAGTGATACTGTCCAGTGCAGCTACACATTCTGTTATCAAAGACTGCATCATATTTTTGGCAAGATAAATTCAATTCCTCTTTGGAATTTTTTCACCAACAAATGCAGAGTCTTCACGAACATTCTCGAATCGATCTCCACCTCAAAGCAAAATATCAATTTCTACTGTGTGATGATGTTATGCCACGAAAAGCTCCTTTTTTATTACAATAACGGCTATGCCAATGACGGCAATGCCAATGGTTCCGCCAGGCATAATGTATCTAGCTTCTCTGTAGTGAGTCATCTCTCTAAAATAGAACATCGAATCAAAGTGGCTGAGGAACTTTCCTCGACTTTTATTGAGTTGCTCGCCATCAGACTTGCTATTATTTTTTCTGATAGCAAGTCAGCTCTATTTGTAATAAATAAAAGAGATGCAGAGAATCACTATGTGTTTGATATACATGGGATGTTTCATGAGTCTCAAGTGGATGACTGTCACCTTGTTTGAGTACCTGACCCCTGCGGTTTTTTTCTCCAATTACTACGGCCGCTCTTTTTTTGTCGCGTTTTATATATATTTCTAAACAAAAATGCGACAGTTAATTGTCCGCACATATAAGCTACAAATCTATTGGCTTAATCCATATCTACTCAACAAATTAAAAAAAAAACATTGGAAACAGGCTGCTTTTGCCGTTTGGTTTTGATTCCGTACAAATTAATATCGACTATGAACGAAGAAATAAGAGATTTAGATTAGTACAAACCAAGAGTATGCATAACATTCTTAGAAAATATAAAATTGAGACAAATACAATAAGAGGATGTAGGCCTTTTATTTGCTTTATAAAAGTGATTGTTATCGTTCAAGTTATCATTTTATTCTCATTTTCTGTGTTTTTTATAAAAAGCCACGTCATACAAATTTATATATATCGAAATATATATGCCGTAAGAATATTAAAGTGTAGTACATAACCATTTCATAAAAAACTAGTATAAAAGGTCTTTTAATACAAGCAACTGGATAACAAATACCCAATAAATGGACATTTAGTGACAGACATGTCGGGCGGAGTCATTTCTTCATTAATTTTGCATCCTTTGGGATTAATTTAAAATCTTATCTGCTGGAAATAACGCTATATAATCGAAAAAGCTTAATTTTGATGACTTGTGCTGCTATATATAAATTTATTCATTTGGATGCGTCCTTTTTATTACGTGGAACATAGTTTCATGCTTTTTTGTTGAATCTAAATGAGAACAGTATGGAAATGTACGTTGTGGACATATAAACAAAGATTGGTGTAAAATTGATAATTTTAGTTTTTACATTAAATTAATAAAAATACATATAGTAAACAAAAGAATAACGATACCGTCGATGTGTTTCGTTAACGGGTAAGTACATGCTATTCTTTTAGTGTAATCGTCTGAGTGTATGGGAAATAAAACATAAAACACCCCCACATTTCCCGAACAAGGTAGCTCAGCAGAGGCAAATACACTGGCATCATCAGCCTCCTATCCTCATACAGTGGCAATTTAGGGTAGCCCTAAAAATAATCTAGTTCGTAACTTTATATTTGAACAAACAGGAAGATTTAAAGACGCATGTTACACATACCTGCCTGTTTCTTTTATTCGTATTGTTTATTATCTTCAAAGTTTGTTTCCAAACATTGATAATCAAATCTATAGATACGTCTTGTTGTGGAATTGCAAGTTGGAATATCATTTCTTTTTGCGATATTTCTTTACTTCTAGTTTTGTGTTGGTTATGTCTGCTTATCTTAGTTCAGTGCTGCTTTCCAAGCATCTGCGTTGTTAGTTTGATCATTATTTACTGTTTGCTAAATCTATCGTGACTCAATTGCAGTGTTAAAATACCGCTATTTTTCGTGCTAAACGCTACATATAACAAATTAATTTTTTTGCCTTCCATTCTTCTATTTTCTCTGTCTGTCTTCTGGAATGTTCGCTTAAACTACGTCGTACCAAAACAGGCCTAAAATTCATTAATTTCTAGTTTTTGTGTTACTGCTACGCGAAGTGAGCTGATATTACTATTACTCTTGGTGTGGGAAGTCCATACCGCGCTATAAAACATCTATTGTATTCGGTAAATCGAAAACAATATTACAAGGAACTAACATACTTATCTAATCCGTTTGTCTGCAAGAGAACTTCTTTGTTTTTCTTTTAGCAACAATAATCCTCTATTTAATATATTAGTTCAAATTAAAAAGTCTCAGCTGTTTCCACACCGGTCTTGCTTCACCATTTGCAAAATTTCATCGACTTTTTTAGTGAGTGCGAGGTGCATATATATATATTTCTATATCTTCGATAGAGAAATTCCCGCAACGGCATCGAGCAAATTACTCCTGGGTTTTTCGTTGACTCACAGCATTCTCACCCCACACTGTACAATTTTTTTTAGTTTTTGCAGCGTTTTTCATTTTTTATAGTAAAAAAACATCTCATACTAATTCAACCAGATGAGCGAGTGAGAATGTGGCATAATATATCGGTTTTTTAATTTAATATGCTTTATTATTTTATTATTATTATTGTTTCTTCAATAATTGCTGCAGGGTGGACATCGCGATAGAACTCAATACTATTAGTAATTTAGCGATCGGTTGATTGTGTGTTCATAGTTTGTTTAGTGTAAAAAATATTTTGTAATATAATAAGAAGCAAAAGACAAAAAAAAAAAAACAAAACAAGCGACAGATATCTTGTATAAAATCATCTTCTTTCGGCCAAAGTAACAATATACCATTTTGTGGACAAACTTGTTCAAAAAAACCCTCGGGTTATTTTTCTTTTTGTTAAATAATGGCGACGAAAACTAGTACTGATGCTACCAAGTGAAGTAGGTAGCTGATGAAGTCTCTTTGTCTCAACATTGATAAAAGGTTGCAGATATCGAATCTCGTGTTTCTCAATTGACGAATATATACAAGGAAATTGGAATGCTTAAGTTCAGGGTTCTAAAGCAGTAAATTTCAGCTATTGCAAGTGATCTTCGTGTATCTGAGATACCTTATCCAGAAAACAAAAATCTGAAACAAGTGCTGTGGAACGTCTGTAAATTTGTGAATTCTGGTAAAAGAAGTACTCATTATGACCTCATTATAGTGAAGTTTTGTGCAGTTTATGATCGGCATTTTCTCCTACGTAAAGTTGAGGATTTTAAAGTCACAATAAAGTAACATTTGTTAAGTACATTTGATATTCATCGCATGGGTCCTTATGTTATACATTTCCATAATTCTACTCAAATATAATTATCACTGGTAACTTTAATTGCAATTTATTATCCGAAAATTCACTCACAGATGCATATGTGCCTTAAATTTATATCCCATGAAGGCAGTCACTCCAACGTGTTTCAGTCAAACGGCTAATACACTTTTAGATTTATTTATTGAAAGTAATTGGGTTATTGGCCTGCTCTCGCTTTCTTGTGGGTATGAACTTTTTTCAAACTGCGGAGAAACTGCGATGCGGAGACTGAAAGTCAATATTAAAAATATTGTTCGATACATATGTAGATTAAAAAGAGTGGAAAACGTGTCAGCCTATGTTCTTCAGTTCGTGGGCCTCATCTTTGAAAATTTGCTCTAGCTGACAGTGCTGATATTGTTGCATAAAGTTGTTTAGTCAAGGCATCCTTGATAACTACGTGAAAAACAGGAATTGGCAGTCAGCAATAGAGGCATAAAGATTATACAAAAGAAGTATCACAACCTATTATCTGAAAGACACTTTTTCATCTCTACTATCAAGCTACGTAACGGTTTACCACGGAATTTGCAAAAGACGGCGAGTGCTGGTTTAAAGTTATTAACATATTATAACGTAACTAACCGCTAAGTCAATTGGTATTTTGTTATTTTTCGTTGTCAAAATTTGCTGCATTTCTGTATAATTGAATATGTATCATAATATGTAATAAGGGTATTCTTTGTGATCACTAATTGACTAGGCACTTATTCACTTACATTATACCTTTACTGCTGCTTAGAAGGCTTGAACCTGGTTGTGTACGTGGTAACTCAAATAAAAAATGTAAAAATATAAACTAAAAAAAGTTAGGCTGTAGTCATAAGTTATCTTTGTCTAATTTACTTATTGTTTATATATAGATTAATTGTATTTGCTGACATATATATTTTCTACTTTATGCAATTCGAACTGTTTTTTCTTTTTGCGATTAATACACATTAAGTCGGTATGCTGTACGACTAAAAGTTACGAATTTTTGTATTATAAAACTCTTAACGTGAAGTGCAATAAGTGGGGTTTATGGTCGCTGCAATCATTGTCCCTGGTAAACCAATCGTTCGTTTCCTAATATTTAAGTTATGTTTATTTTCATAACTTTCTGCTACGTGCATTTGATATTGGTACTGGCATACTTCATCTTTCGGATAGATATAACGTTTCGTTGTTTTAAGTAATGTGTTTTATGAAAGTTTCGGCAGAAGACAAAGCGAGCGAAAGTGCTTCGGCAACGTATAATTTGTTATTCGGATTAGAGAACAATTTATGTTCCTATATTACAGACTGCAGTATTTTCCATTTATGTGAATTAAGTTAAAATAAACATTAATGCTTCCTAACAAATTAAATTACAAAACAAATATTTAATAACTTTTTTTATGAAATGTTTCATTTCGAATATTCTAAATTTCTCAGAGTATTTGGGAAATATAAAATTTAGAAATCTTAAATTATAATTATATTTGCTACATTGTTTGGTTCTTTCTATATATACCCCAGCGCATATTAACTTGAAAACACAGATGTGTAGAACAGAAGCTTCTGGGAGAATGTGACGTCATATAAAGGAACAATTAACAGATCTTTGCGCATACAAGTAATGAGATTTAAAGAGCTGACAATCAGATTGCTGCCAGTTAACAGCGTTACTGCTGTTACTGATCTTAGTTTCAATTTTGAATGAAATGTTGCGTTATCGTGCCTTTTAATTACCGCTGACATAACCTTCATTAGAATATATCCATAAGCCAAATACACATTCGTAGCGCGTCATGCAGCTGCCGGCCGACGAAAACGAGTATCACAAAAGCAGGTTAACGATATAAAAATCAAGGTATAAAATTAGGTACTAGTAATATGATGGTAAAAATGAATATAAATAGAATATTTGTGAAAGGCAGAATGAGTAGAAAAAGAATATTTAAATTGAGCAGTTGAAAGTATTAGCAAAAATAAATTGTGAATAATCCTACATTTAAAGAATATAATTGTAAATAAAAGAACTGAAGTGTATTTCTCTTGAACAAAATATCCACGATCCAGTGGTACGAATCTTATAAAAGAAAAGCGTCAATCTGTAACAATACATACGAATAATAGTCAATGTATATAAATAAGACTAGTAATAAGCATGGACATAGTCATAAGTAACGTATATATTGTAACGGTGCAGTTATGCTGGCAGATCCTTTCTGCCTTATAAAGATAATACAAGGAATTAACATTTAAATTGCACTTATAAGTCGCTGACAATTGTATTCTAGATGATAGATAATATGCTTTCCGTTAACTCTGTGAACTTCAATTCTCCTTGTGGTGGGTCATTCAACCTTAATATAAAAATATCTTGGTATTCCATTGATCTTCATGTAACGTCTTGGAGTAACACTTGATCGTAAACATAACTTTGGCTCTGCTAAAGTTTATCTAATGGTCTGAAAACTGCACAATCTCTATCTATATCTGCCTCTAAGGATTGAACGCATTCGCTACTCATGATATATGTGAACTATTGTATTGAAGTTTTTTCTGGGTTCCGAAGGTATAACTTAAACAGGCTTCAAAGTATTGTTAACCGTGTAACACGATTTGTTTAGAATGTCAAACTTGGAGACAGCATCTACTCCTGCGCTTATGATTCCACGTGTTCACGCTGTAAAATTCTACTTTCCCGATGATCTAGAATTCAGGTTGCTTATCTACCTCTAGAAAATCATTCAATCTCAAACCCCAAACCAAAGCACCACTGCAGTTATCTAGATCGAATGATAATATTAATACCACGATCTTCTAATTTATCAGCCGAACGATGCTGACGTGATAATGATGACACTCTTCGTGTTGCTAGATATTGGATAGCGTTACCACTGAGACTGATCTTTTTCGATAAATCTTTGAATTCGTTTAGAAAAACGTTGACCGCACTGCTAAACAGTTACTTTATATTTTGTTGCCGATAGGAATTGGTGCTTATGGGGCTTAGGGAACGTTTGCACATGTGTGCTCACTTATTTTGCAGTTTCTTTTTGCACATGAAATGTATCTATGTAACTCGGTAATAGGCTTATGGATTTATAGCTACTTAGTGAATGAATAAATGAAATGAAATTGAAATAAAAGAAGAAAGTTACAAAAAAGAGAGCAAAAAATGCTTTCCACGGTGAGCCCGTAAGAGGTGCTGGCAACCATTTTGCTGACCTCATGCCATCCGTTTCTTAATAATCTCAAAGCAAAAAATAAGTAAATAAATAAAGTTTTGTGGCACGAAACATTCAGAAAAGAATCGAGAATGTCTATAATAGTGTATATAACAATGCAAGAACTTTCGTTAATATAGAGAATATATATGTATTGTAATAAATTTGAAGGTTGGGGGTTTGCGAATATTTGTTTATGGGAAGATTCCCTATGAATCCTTCCCAAAGTGTAAGTAAGTGTTTTTGGGCTTTAGCTCTAAGCTGCTCGACTTCAATGCACCAAGTCTGTCTGCTTCTTTATAAATGCCAGACGAGCTAGGCATGAGGCAGTTCCTAGTAAAATTTATAAGGCGGATTGAACGCCTGTAAGTCTTTAGCGAATTGATACGCTTTTGAATTGCTTTGAAACATTTGATTTATTCATTTTTTGATGAGTTATGTATACATAAATTCTTTGCTAACGTTATGCTTACATTGCTAAAGTTAATTGTTTTAATTGGGGGCGCCTGGCATTGTATTGCATTGCGAAATGCAATATTCAGCCAGGTGAATTGTATAAGAAGAATATATGAAGATTATTTAAAAATATATGAAGAATAGAAAGAATATTAAAATGAAGATAAAGAATATAACAAAGAATATGAGAAGAATATATGAAGAATAGAAAGAATATTAAAGAAGAATACATAAAGATTATTAATGAATATAGGAAGAATAGAAAAAATATTAAAATGAAGAAGAAGAATATATGAAAAATAGAAAGAAGAAGAATACATAAAGAATATGTGAAGAACAAAAAAACTATTAAAGTGAAGATGAAGAACTCATTGAAATGAGGAATATTGAAAAGAGTAAATGATCGTATAAATGAGGAATAGCAAAAACATTGTATTAAACACACCCAATTACGACAAATATATGAAGATTATTCAAGAATATAAAACTTGCCATCAGTTCTTCCAAGGCAGCAAAAAGCGACCGGTCTGAGGCAGTAAATTTTTTTTTTCCCAACACGATTCTACCAAGTTCTGATCCTGCCAACATATGAAGCGTTTAACATTGCACACCTTCTGTAACACCCACCCACAAAGTGATCCCTCCCGAGGACAACACTCCCACATCCGACGCAGAACATGGAACATCCTCTTTCACACCCTTGGACTTCGAACACGCCCATCCACTATTTTTTGGCGACGACGTCAAAACTATTGATTACCAGGAAGTAATCAAAGAACGCGTATATCGACAACAATTTATTATATGGCAACGATCACGTGCCAATCAGACAAAAATAAAACGCTGAACCCACCCAATATGTGGTCACAATTATTATTTTTCTTTCAGCAAAAAGAATTATGCTGAGTTTGCATGACACACTTCACAATGGATGCATACACCGATATGCGATCACACTACAATATACTATCGAACATCATATATATGTAAATATATTAAATAACAGTGAAGTTTAGAGTGCACTATCCATATATGCATTGTATACGGAGAACAGAGCGAAACAAATGGATTCGTAGTGTTCCTCTTTTGCTGGATGTTATCATTTCATTTGTATTCAAAAAGACATATAAAGGACAAATAGTAACAAAGTTCCGCGATTACTTTTGACTCGAGTGATAATCTCTTGAATGTATAGAATGGTAATTAAAATATTATCAGGAGTCGAACTGTAGTGTAGAATTGAGTCCTTCTTTCGCTTGGTAGGATAAGCACCTCGTGACATCCAGCCGTATAGCACAATGAAGTGGAAACAGCAGGGGAAGCCTAATCCGCCGCGGTAGTTAACCATAAACACATTCGCTTGGTGTTTCTTTTGTATATGTTTATACTAGACTCCTAAAGTCCCCTTTACCATTATAGAAAAATAATTGCGTTTTATTGCCTCTTACTCAATTAGGAGGTTAGCAGTTCAGTAAGTTTTCGATAATAAGTTACTAGTGGCATCCACGAATATGACTATGGTAACATAACCATGGGCTTATACGTTGAGGCCAAAGGAACTTGCCGAATATCTAGCTGAGTCTAATTCAAAAGTCACTGGAACGATATAGGAGCTAAGAAAGCGGTGAGAAAAAGTCCTAGGTAGTGAACTTTTAGTTGAGGAGTTAAGCAGGTTTCTACGGTTACAAGTAAAATACTAAGCAGCACCAACTACAGACATCGTCCCAGGAAACTATAGAGGTGTTGCTGCAACCAGCGCCTAGACAGAGGAAATTGTTAAGAACACAACCAGTCATACCTATGGAGGTTAGCCTGACGAACAATATATCCACCGAAAACCCTTAATTGGGACTGTCCAGAAGGTGGGTTTAGGAACGCTGCAGTTCATCGAATGCGTGGAAGACTTGACGAATACATGTACGGTCAATCTTGATAACTTGCCATCTGCCACATTTGCGATGCTGCAGCATCGAGCTCTCCCATGATGGAGGAATAGTAGTCGGCAGTGAGTCACTTGGGTGTTGTTTAAAAGAGGTTTGCTACGCTTTTTGTTACTATCACGCTACTTTAATACAATCGGAGACTGTATCAGAAGCAGAACTCAACTGGTGAAAGAAAGCTTCGAAGATTATAAAGTTTCTCTCTAGGGTCTAATACGAACTAAAATCTTTAACAACGCTTATGAGATCGAGTACTATACAACGAGACACTGCCTCAATACCTCTGGTAAATTCATCGCTAGAATTTTCACGGATTGGACGAGCTGTTGAAATGGTGGATGACCTTGAAATGATTCGGTCTGGAAATTCCACAACAAAATATATACGCGATAATGTAAAAAAACCCACGACGGCAACCACTCCGTGAGCAGCAGCAACTGGTAAGCAATGCAACTAAAGATAATTATCAGAAAAACCCTTGTTTACGCTGTGGTCAACTGGGCTATTAGCAAAAAGATTGTCTGAATGCTGTATCGCCCTTTTCTCTTCTTTGTGGTTAAATACGACAAGCGACACAAGACTTTTGTCGTCAACACAATTGACTGCCATCGGAAATGACTTTTAATCAATATCATAGCCTACTTCGGGAAACGCTTCCCGATCCCATGGCCATCGTATAACCTCGCCAGTAAAACTTTCTGCTCGTAATATTAACGTAAAGGCTAAAATATACCCGAGTAGTCTTCAATTCGAAGCAAATCGTCAGCCAAACACTCAGCCACTGCTATCGTTGATAGTAGAGCTAACACCATGTTCATAAGAGGTAAATTCGCAAGGAACGTTCACGACCTCTACAGGGGTGTCTTTTATAAGGAATATATTCAATTAACTGATGACCGGGGACTGGAGACAGACAGCTCCCTTGTTTTTCCTGTTCAGTTGGGGAGGCTAATCATTCTTTTTTGATTGACAGTTATCCCGAGAGCAACGAAACAAGTTAGTTTTGGCTAAAATTTTTTTGCGAGCATTTGGGACGACGATCGCCTTCTCTGACCGGACAGTCCGCCGTAAAGCATAATTCCGAACGGATGGTCACGTGTGCAATATGAAGAGAGCGCTAAACCAGTCAAAATGCACTAATGTTACAACAATGTTTGTATCTGAGTGGTTGGAAACTACGAACGGTGTCGAAGCCTTTAACAGATTTCCAAACGCGGGTCGTAACGAAGCAGCTGATTTTGAATGACCGAAACCTAAACCGAAGCTAAAACGATATCGATGACGCCTATGAGCTCTTTGGTATCTGTTCATGTGGCCCGAGGATAATCATAAATCTGCAGATAATATATTACACAACCGGTTAATGATTTTATACTTAACGTACGGCCGCACTCTATTAACAAACTGAACAGGAGTTTGGATGTCAATACAATTACGTAGCCGTAGAAGACTCCATGTCCTAAATGTTGACAAACGTCCAACGAATCTAGAAATATTAGTTCGGAATAAAATAAGCACACAGGACAGCCACTTAGGTAAGCATAAGAAGGAGACAGTTATGCCTTCTGGGAAGACTATAGTTAACGCGCATAAACAAGTTCTGGATGCGGTAGAACGAGAACCTGTGAAAAGCTTCATGCGACAGGAGCTGCAGAAGTTTGTTGAATTACGTGATCCTACATATATTCCGGAACATCAAATTTCAATGTGGGTGGAGCGGTTGCTTACACTACGTTATACGTCTAGAAATTCACTGACGAAAGTAGTAATCGGCGCTGAGCTAACAAGTTAATCGCTAGTCGAACCGTTGTAGACCACCTATAGTTCTCTAATAACGTTGGTCAAAAGGATGTAGGGCACATAGAGACTTTGTGTGGATTTCCAACATTTGAATCACAAATCTATCCCAGATGCCTACCCCTCATTTGAAGTTTAGGTTATACTGGACCATCTTTGAATAGCGTAATACATTAACAGTCTGGATCCAACAGGCGGGGCCGAACAGATCTCGTTAGAGGAGAAGAGTAAAAAGTATACGGTATTAACTATGGCTGGAAGAGGATTTCTTCAGTGTAAGGTTATGACTTTAGGCCCGCTTTTTGCTCCACCTACGTTCTAGCGTCTCAGAAGCTGTTATCGGTTTGAAGATAGAACCCTCTATATAGAATGCCTCTACCTATCATAGGGAAAACATTGGAGGAACTAATCTAAAGAAGGTGTTGCGTAAATGGAGAAAAACAAACCTAAGTATCAATAATACAGACAATTTTGGCCAGAACTTGCAGTCGTTGACGAATTTAAATGCGCTCATCCGTAAGCGTAAGCATTGGCGTTGGATTAAGGAGAAGCAAAGTGCTTCTGAGGTCTTGAAATATGGTTTCACGCACTGTCCGGTGTTGGCTTGTCCTAACTACACGCAGACATTTTGTCTGCAGACGGACGCTATCATTACCGGCTTGAGGGTAATATTAACACAAGACATTGATGGAATACAACGAGTTTACGCTAGCTGTCGTCTAAATACTCCAGGGTTGCAAAGAATGTTTATCCATCATACATGGAGTGCGGGGGTGAGGCCTTATATTGAAGGTTATCAATATGTAATAATTACTGATCATCGATACCTGAAATATTTGACCGCGATCGATAATCCATAAGGAAGGATAGCACGTTGGATACTGGAATTGCAACAATGCACATCTAGTGTAGGTTACTGCCAACGGACACAGGATATGGTAGCAGATACACTGTCCCGTCAACCAGTTGATACTGTGCAAGTGGGTGTTGTAGAAGAACATCCCACGACGGAATGCGAGTAAATGAATAAAAGCCGCAGAAAAAAATCCGTCCAGTTGTCCAAGGACTACTATATCGACATTTCTCGAGGATAGCAAACGAGGAGGATTGTGAACCCTGGAACTTGTGTGTAGCTTATCAGTTGAGACGACGAGTATTATATAAAAATCATGCTGAGGCGACTACTGATCATATGGCAATAAGAAAGACGACCCATCGGATATACTGCCCTTACTACTAGTCAACCATATTTCGAGACATGAGTAAGTATGCCAGAAATTGTATGACCTGTCAGCAGTATAACGTGGTCCAGAAGAAACCAGAAGAAATGTGCATGGAGTTAGCAGGAGAGTAACGGGAGACTGCACGCAAAGAGTTTGTCGGCCCTTCACCGCTGATAAGAGCAGAAAATTTAACTTTGTTGGTCTTTATAGACTGCTTTACGAAATGCATTTCGAAGAATAACTCCATGGTATTGGAATAAAACAACGCTTCGGAACATACTGATCGGGCAGCGAAAACGACTAGGAAAGGTGATTGTGAGTGCCTACCGAAAATTTCCTTAGCTAACAATAACGCCGTCTCGGTTAAGACTCGGTTCTCGCCGGCACTTTTACCACATGGTCGAGAGCCTAGACTACCCCATGCCTTTTATATGTATTTAATAGGCTATGCCGAAGCATTGTATACTCTTATTTACATATATTGGATGGAATATAGATGTATGTATTTTAACATAAACAACTATAAAGATAATTCACATTTTAATAGAATTTATATGATTTACATTTTGAGATTGGAGTTAATAGATATATTGTGAACGGTAGAGAGAGGACAGCGATTTGGATTCTCATTGCAGTCGTCGTGAATATGAGATACATTTTTGTAGTCGCCGTACATATATTTCAAAACATTTCCTTTTCATAGCACTTCAGATGAGTACCACTTTTACTACCATGTTATGTTATGTACCGTGTTATGTTCGCATTAAACAATTTGACAATATCCAGGCAGGCACTTTTGATGTGCGAAATAATCAAACGATATACTTGCATAGGAATGGTATAATGGTATATTGTGTATATATGTTATACTAATTGCAAGATAGAGAGATTATTAATATTGCAGTTGATAAACGTACTAATATTTCAGAAATGTATATATAACTGTATATAAGAATCTATATATACTTATTATTATAATTATATATATTAATACTACCCATTTTAGGTAAAATATTTTTTTTGTGTTTCTTCATATTCAGTCTTCGGCAAATAATAAGTAAGGCCACAACACTGACCAACACATTAAAAAAACCGCGGCAAATCGCATAATTTAACAGACGCAAGAGATGCTGCGTAAGGTCACATAAACGACGCTAGCCGATTTCTTCTGCTTAGTAGCGCAAGAACGTTTTAGGTTATTCACAACAGCTACCAATAAAATAATTTGCTGTAGAGAAAAAAGATTTTGCCGCACATTGAGGGTTATTAGGATAAGCAGACGAAAGAGGAGCTTTCGCGGGAAGAGACGTATATAGCGGGATTGAGAGCTGTAAGAGTGTAAGAACGTCGGCAAATTACTAGGTAAGAGACGGTGGTTTTGTTGGACTTGACAGCAGGGCGGCCAGTCTGTCAGTGTGGAGGTGATTCTCTTCCATCTTTACGAATTTTTCTGTACTGCGGATTCTGAACCCGACGAGCTTAACTCGCGTAGGTAGAAATAAAGAAATACTACGTTAAAAATTAATAAAAGAAACAAGCATTGCAGCTTGGCACTTTACACATTTTACTAATTGAAAATTTGATTAACGCAAGTCAACTCACCGAGTTATCAATAAAAAGCGCTGAAAGCGAAGCATAAACGCCTAATTAAATCGCTTTGAGGTGTCCTGCTACGTTACGAGCACCATTAGTTGAGGAAGACATTTGTCTCAAGAAATAATATCGTTTATTAAAGCAACTAAAACAGAGCTTTTAGAATAGTTGGATTCTTAAATATTTGCCAGAATAGTCTCGTCGAACTAAGTGGCAATAATTCGTTAAACCTATGCTATTTGCAAAACTAATGGGACTTGCGGAGAATGAAAAAACGTATCGTAAAAGAAGTACAGTTGTCAGCAAAATTATTAGGTACGTTTGATATTAGTGAAAATATGATGTGGCGAAACGAAACGAGCTTTTGTCTAGTTTTTGCTCGGATCTTCTAAGACTCCACAGCACTATGTGCTTAAATGCAGTGATGCGTTTTTCCTATTGAATCGAGAGTTCGTGGGGAAAGAAAATAAAAAAAAAGGTATTCGTTACTATGACTCACTTCAATTGGTTCACCTGAACCATTCTTGCACTATCCAGAAATAATTACTTATAGATATTGATAAATTCGAATGAATACCAGACATATAGATATGACAGTGTTTAAGGTATGCAGTCTGGATTAATGGTTAATGGACCATAATAATATTATTAATAAGATATTTATTTTTTTTTTTGATGTGATTGATGCGGTTGAATAAATCATTGATTATTGTGTGATAGAAGAGCCCAAGCGACGTTTGCTGTTAGTGTGTTCAATTAGCAATTTGGGATGGTACTTTTGCTGATAAGATTGATTTCACAGCAACATTTTTCAGAGTCAAAGTTATGTAGTAATTGAATATTGTGGCACATAAGGGTATTGTAGTTCACAGTATCGTATATTTGAAGTGTAAAGACAAAAAACTAATGTCTTCGATTCATATTTATGGCTAACATTGGACTGCGTTTGTCAATGGCTACCATGGGGTCTTTTACGTAGTTAGGAACAGGAGTCAGACTATTTAAAGTTATTATGCTTTACTAACACTACTGTGATATTAAATACTGCATGAGTAAGACCGTTTTATTTTCTGCTCCAGCAGGTTATTCTCA
This sequence comes from Glossina fuscipes, assembly GCF_014805625.2. Taxonomy (NCBI): domain Eukaryota; kingdom Metazoa; phylum Arthropoda; class Insecta; order Diptera; family Glossinidae; genus Glossina; species Glossina fuscipes. Next base: position 7,256,401 of record NW_023998432.1, read on the forward strand.
GCTGCAGGCAGTTCCAAAGTTTAAGGTATATATGCTCGTTTTATTTCATCTTGCAGTTGTATTGGCGTCAAGAGTAAGGGATTGATTGTTCCATTGTGAATAACAATCAAGATGTCCAAAATACACCTTTTTATTTTTTTCAATTTGTTGGCAAGGAAGGAAAGCTGCACTATAATTGTGTTGCATAGTTGAGTTAGCTTGATTTGGATAACTCATTATGCAATGTCTTTTCATTTTTGTTGGTCTCATTCATCTGTGATTGCAGAAAATCAACGTTGGATTTGGTGAATATTAAAGTTTGCTTTAGAATATGGTGGAGTTGACAACTGATGTTTGTTCTCTTGAAAGCATTCGCCTCAATGAGTCAGTTTCTTGTAGATTCATAATTGTTGATGACATATTTTCAGCATATTCGTAGCCAAACATTCCTATAGACGGATGTTCCTATTAACGATTGCTTCCAGTGAAGTTGATAGCACCTGCTTTAGTTCGTACTTTGTGCAACATTCTGTTGTCTAAGTTTAAATCAGCTGCAAAATATTTGAAGTGTTCTACCGTACTGAGGCATGATATGTTGATTTCATTTTTTACAGGATTGTTGCAGTGAATTCTTTTGATTAAATAGCAAAGCTGTATCAGTGCAGTAGGCTAACAAACCGTAGTAAACCAGCAAATTTCATTGACTAGCGGTTAGGGCTTTTTATCCAATTTCTTCAAAATGGATGCCTAATTTTGATTCAAATTTTTAATTATCTACTTGGTTTCCTAGCGCGACAGAAAGTGTTAGGAACTATTTCCGAAGTGTGGATATAAGAATACTTGCTAGCAATTTCATACTTTTGGATTCAGACTGAACATCTTCTAGTTTGGACTGTGTTTCAGTTAAAACACGTTCTGAATTGTCATCAATATAAAGTAATACAAAGCGGTGTATTGGCCGTTTGAGAATTCCAGACGCTATTTCTAAGAAAGCCAATCGGATTGATCCGTCATTTCTTCGATAGAATTTCATGAACCTAACTAACGGCGATTTCATAATAGTCTTTCTTGATAATAACCATTTCTCTTTGTTTAATATTGCAAGACAATTTCTTCCTTATATGTTGTCCTTGCAATTCATGTAAAAATTAGGCGGGCCAGAACTCATGTTTTAATTGGTGCAACCGATACCCACGAATGAAACATCTCGTAACCCGCTGAAATTTATTTGTATACAAAAAACTCCAATTAACAAAATTTATTAAACCCTTTCCATTTCATTTTAATCAACAAACTCTAGTGTACCAACGTTTCACATCCTCTAAATATTTTTTAAAAGGTTGCTATCATCTTAAAATTAAAATTGTTACTAATCCCTACAAGTTAATGTGCATTAATCGGTCGGCTCATTAAACATGGACGTTAAGGGACGACAATTTAATATCGCTTCCATCTCCACGATAACAGTCCCTAATTCTTCGAATGTTAGTCTTGTATTACCAACACTATGAATTAAAAGGTGTTTTGTTGGTTTCACGATTGTTCGCCATAGTCCTCCGAAATAAGGTGTCCTGGATGGACCGAAGTGGAATTATTTTCACTTTCAGCTTTACGTTTACATTATTGATTTTTTTTTCTTCTCCTTAATTCAAAAAGGTCTGATAATTTGTTACTGAGTCCAACAAAATTCGTTGCATTGCTGCCGTAAATATTTTAACAGCGCTCCCTACGACTGATGAAACGCGTTATGAAATCGTCAGTTCAAAGTAGAGTGGCTTTGCAGCGAAACAACAAAATACTGCTGTATATCTTGTTTCCTTTTTTTCTCCGACCTTGTAGACTATAATGGGGCGAAATAGTCAACGCCTACATTTATGAATGGCATTGCAGATGTAATTCTTGTTCAAGGAGTATTTCCCATTATTTTCTGACGTAATTTGTGGCGTACGAACTGCAGCTTGTTGTCGTCATGCACCAATTTGAAATATAACCCGCAAGTATGCTGCAGCTTCAAACGCGTTTTGGGTAGGATCAGTAAAAATGTGTAGTTGAATGGATGATAGGAGATTGCTTTGAATGTATGTCAGTGAATTTTAAAAGCGTTTAATGTGATCAAGTTGTCGCGGAAATTTGACCACGTTGTGCTTAAATCTGCTGGAACGTCTTCATTCCATGATAATTTAAGATGCCATAATCTGTCTACGACAGAGGCCAAGGGTCCCAATGGGTCAAATAGTTGTACGAAATCGGAACTTACAACGCATGTTGTGGCATGCGTCACGGGTGCCACTTCTACCTTAATGCAAAGTTGTTCAAATTTAGAGAACCTTATGAGCCCCAGAGTGTTGACACATTCTTTGTTGCAGGAATTGAAATCAAGGTTAACTTCACGATCATTTTGTCCGATATTTTGGATAGCTGAGGGTAATTTGAACTTTACTTGCAACATGCGTCTCAATGTAAGAGGTTGGGAAACCTCTGATTGTAGAATGTTCATAGGGTTAGTCGTTTCAAATGCAATACTTCTAGCCAAGAAAAAGGCAGTCGCAGAGAACGTGCTTTATAGTTAGAGTTTTGTCCAAAACTGCAGACTGGGGCGGAAGACTTCTTCAAGATCCAATAGTGAGTTGCAATTGTATGACCAAGGTGAATTCTCGAAAATGTTTGGATCTTGGTTTTCTTAACATTAGTTGGATATAAAGGTAGAGTTAATTAAGGGTTAATGGAAGAGTAGTGTTGATGATGGTATTGTAAATTTCCTTCTGCAATTTTCTCTTTACTTTTTCTGCCAGTGTAGCTTTGAAGATCCAACTTTTCCATGACATCATCCATAATTAGAGGAGCAGAAGCAGCATACTTTGCCGCTCGATCAGCCTGCTCATTTCCCAGTAAACCGATGTGACTTGGTACCCATAACATTTTAATTTTTCCACCGGCTGTTGTAATTATATTCCTTAATATGTTGATGTTGCTCCATCTCGAAGTCGAAGGATTCCGGATAGCTTTTAATACAGACAAACTGTCAGTAACAATGACAGTTTTGAGTTTGTTTTTATGGGCAAGGTTCGCAGCGTGAAGAATAGTTCTGGCATCGGTTTTGACAGTTGAAGTACTTTCGTGATATATGTGATTGAGAAGAGCCTGTTCTGAAGCATCTACCACGGCACAAGCAGGAGGCAGACCAGAAGATTTTGAGCCGTCTGTGTACAAAAGATTCCAACCAGTATTCTCCAGTACTTGGGTTTTTTCACCTATTAGTTTCCTGAAGGCGTAATTTGGAGTATCTTTTTCTTGTGCATAGACAGCGAGATGTCAAAAGAGCAGTCTTTCGAAATCCAGGGAGGTTTAACACCAAAAGAGCGGAAAATGTTTAAGTAAATGTCCAATTCCTTTCCGACGTACAAACAATAGTCAATTGCAGATAGTGACTTTTGAATATCTTCGCAATAATAATCTTTCTCACGTCATCACCGAGAATAGATTTGTTTGAATTAAGAAGCTTGGGGACTATTTTAACTTTGAACTCATAAAGTCGATTTTCTAGAGTTGGGAGACCAGTTCCAATTATAATATTATTTATGGGCGTCGTCCGAAAAGCGTAAGAACTTGCTCTGACGGCTTGGTGATAGACCGGTTTAAGGATGTTGGTATTAGATTTGCAGCTATTGCCGTAAATTATCAAAGCATAGTCAATCTTGCTTAATACAAGCATTTTGGTAAGATAAGCTATAGTGTTAATATGCGCATGGCTTCTTCAAGCAACGTACTGTATGAAATTCACCCTTGTTAAAATAAAATTTTTAAACCGAAGACAGTGTGCTTTTCAACGATGCTTGTTGGAAAAAGTGAGCCCAAGAACATGGAGCGTCTGCACGTTTAGTACTGGTAAATCGTTAATATGCATTAGTAGATTTCCTGCATCGCACAATTGTTTTTGCCAAATGTATATTTTTTTGATTTTTGTAGACAAATTTTAGCCCGTGACGAGTTTGCCCACGCGGAGATCTCTCGTGCAATAGATTCGAGGATGTTGATTGCTTCTGTGTTGTCTTTTTCTTTTGTAAAAATGTATACATCGTCCGCGTAGAGACAATGTTCCACTTTTGGTAAACGGCAAAGAATTTTGCTAATTAATACGGAGAATAAATTGTAGAATTCTTGCTGAGAAAGAGATTGCGAAGGTGAGATATAGCGAAAGCACTGTAAATTTTATGTTTAAGATTATTTGTAAGGCTACGTATGTTTGAACTAAAAGTTATGCGTTTGTGAGTTATATTTGTTTTATAAAAACACCAACTCCTTGTTTGGAATATGAATTTTGATCAGCATTCGTGAAGTATCCAGTATATGATTTGGGTGGAATAGGATTAAAAGAGCTTCTACAATAGGTTTCTTGAAGCGATAAAAAGGTTGGATTAAAATCACATATGAGTGTACGGAGTTCATCAAAATTATTAATAAGTCCCTTAATGTTCCATTGTAGAATTTTAAAAACTTTATTTAATTGTAATGACATGGAGGCAGAGTGGAGGGAGGGTTAAGTTGACATGTCAGCGTCTCCGTCGAGAAGGTCGCTATAGGAATTTTTCGTGAATGATTTATTCTTACCAGCAGAATAATCTGTACTTAGGTGGTTTAGTACATTTGAAGCGGAGCAAGTGGGCGCAGGTGAATAATTTGAAATTGTAGGTTGATTAATGGATGAAAGAATGGATTCATTACCACTTGTGATTTGTTGAGTAGAGTTGAGAGCTGGAGATTCTGGAGAATTTGGTATATTAGATTTTAGCATATGTGTTGTTGTTTTAATTTTCTCAATATTTGGTGTTGCTTTGGTTTTCCCAATATTATCTTTGGCGGGTGATGGAACTGATTTCGCAATATAATTTTTGGTTAACGGTGGAACCGGTTTTTCATTGGAAGGAGTTGGAGTTAAAGGCTTATTAGGCTCGATTTGCGAGGCAACAGTAGCTTAGGTATTACTTTTGCTCATTCCTTGGCCTACAGATGGATTTGTTTCCCGGTATTTGCGTCGCGCTTCACCCATGCTACAGTAGTTTTCTGTTTTGATTTTTAGTATTTCACGCATCTGTACAAAAAGTGGGCATTGTTTGTCTAACGCCGAGTGTTGATCATAGCAATTTATGCAGAAGCTACGCGTACAGTTTTCAGTACGTGGAGGAAGACAACAGTTAGCTCAGGATGGAGGACTGGTGCATCTTTTTGCCGTATGACCCAGGCGTTGGCAGCTTTTGCACCTCATAGGGTTTGGAATGTAGAGTTCTACTTCACATTTATACCATGCCACATCAACTGTTCGCGGTGATCGATAGCGATCAAAGGTTAAAATAATTCTTCCTGTAGGAGAGCGTGTTTTTCCGTCATCATTCAGTTTGGTGAATTTATATACTTCAGTCACTCCTTGCTTGCCCATTTCGCGAACAATTTCATCTTCCGACACACGCTTTAAGCACGGGGCATAAATTACGCTTTTAACTGAGTTAAGTTTTTTATGCAGTTTAGCGGAAATAGTATATAGATTAGCTAAACATTTTGACTTTATGAGCTTTTCGGTTGCGTGCGGATTCCCAGCGAGGACCAGCAAATTTGTATATTTGTTGTAATGCAATGTAGGGCTCTTTTCAAAGCAAAAGGGCTAATTTGGGAAATTGTTAGTCTAGCATCGGTTGAAGAATTAACAATATATTTTTTATCAATAGCAGTGACGTCACTGATTTGCAACACCGGCAAGTCGGAATTTTTAATTTTTTTTTCTTCGGGGGGATGTGTCAGCTAATAGATGAAATCTATTTGAGTTTTTATCTGACGGCCCCGGGACCATTAAACCTTATGGTTGTCTATTATTTAGTTATTTGTGAAATAACCACTCACTTAAAAAGGTTTGGGAAACTACTGGGGATAATGTGAAATGTTTTCAATCTTTTTTTTTTTGTTGGATTTAAAGGAAACATATACGGTATCCGCGATGATCAGTTTTAGCAATAAACACACAAAAAGTTTAATATATATTAATAAATTTGAACACTTTTAAAAACGCATAAAGCAATAAAGAAGAAATTGCAAAATTTTTTTGCACAAAGAGAAAAATATGACCACAGCGCTTGTACAAAGTTGCCGTTGTACTGTGTGTCTATGTATTAAAATATATATTTTCAACAGTAGCCAAAATGCTCTCTCTCCTTCGTGAGACCTTTTATGTCGAGATTAGTTGGCTTTTAGCTAAAAAACGGAATACAAAATAATCAGTTTCAGATAAACGAACTGAAACATAAAAATGACAGGTTTTTTTCTCCTTGTACTGCAACCGCTTTGAATCATGTCATTTTTTTTTTTTTTGGTTTAGACATCTTTAATTGATGACGTTAATAAACAAATTAAAAAACCTGGAATATTAATGTAATGTATAAGAAAACAATAAAAAGACCGTTTTTTAATTATTCATACATTAATATATTAATTTATATAATAGCAATTTATTATTGCATATCTCTGCTAAGCCATATAAAATCGATATACTATCGGTTGGTAGATGCATTATGATTTCATATTGCGTGAATGCGTTAACAATATCAATAACTCTCAATTTAAATTTAAAAGTTGGGAGCAGGTCGAAATTTTTCATTATCTGCTCCTGCAGATATGCCGCGACATGCAGTGGGTTAGCAAGTCCAGGAAATTACCATCCGTTTTCCAACTGAGATTGAACAGCGCCGCTTGAAAATCGCGCTCGTCGCGACAGTTGCCCGATTTTCTAAAAACCCAGCGGGCAAGATATTACTATTTTTATTGAAGTTCGTTGTTATTACTTTATTTCTGAGTTTTGTTGAATTTTCTAATGATATTAAATTTCTTTTGGCTCGGTATTTATACTATTTTCTTTACAAGTTAATTTGTGAGAATATATCGCTGAATTTTTGTGGCTAAAAGTCAATGAGGTTATACAAATTAAAAAGTTTCTGCGCTAATTTATATCGCTCGTAAAATAGTTTGCAGGCGCAGTCATTTTTAGTTTTTATACAATTTATCCATGAATCATATCTATGTATACCGTATATTGATTATGATATAAATGGTGAAGTGGATAAATTGTTATATATCCTTAATTCATCAATCATTTTTAGGGAGAAAGTCCATCAATACAACAATCGTATGCTTTCAATAGATTTTCCAAATCTCTTGCTGAAACCATTGCTTTTTTTTATCGTGGAGGATAATAAACGGATGAATTTATAGAAACAACTGATGAGTATGCTACTATCTTAATGTTATTATATTCTCTATCTATCTTTTTTTTTTTATTTAAAAAATAAGTTTTTTTCTTTTCAAACATTCTCTTTATTTATTAAATTGAACTTAATAAAATTTCGTAATAATATAACATTTTTCAGAGCATATCTATATTTACAACGATGGTAATTACACAAATTTGTATTTGTATCTGTTTTATATAGATTGAGTACGCAAATTTCTTCTCCAATTAGCGTCTTCACCCATTTCAATTTTTCAATTCCTTTATCATATACAGTTGGATTTTGTGCGTTTTTGATAGACATCTTTAGATATTCTTCAACATCTGTTTACGTTGAATTACCATCATCCCATCGTAATCCATGAAAATGATTATACAGCCAGTTCTTTGTAGTCCTATCCTTTACCATTAACTTTGAATATTTGAATGGATGTTGAATTATGAAATTTTTACTTTTGAGTCGTAGTCGGATATGCAAACTTGTTTTGGAATAAATTTGTTTGCACTATAGAAACCTTGCACATCGATAATATTTATTTTATCTTGACACATTGTTACATGGTAATGTTCTCTACATAACTAAACACACTATTTTTATAGTTCCCTTTTTTTGTTTGATGATGATGATGATGAGAAAAAGAGATTTTTTTTTTATATTAATTATTTTTTCAAAAAAGTACAATGTTTACATTCAATTATATTATATATTATATTATAATAGAATTCCATAATTTTATTTGCTTCTTTTTCTCCTTGTATTTGTGTTCTCTCATAGTATGTGCAGTTACATGTATCTGGTCCACATATAGCCTTCTCGTCTGACCAAACGCAGTCCTCATAATGTTCGTCATAATTGTTTTGATTTATCGTGAGATTGTTTAAATATTCCAGATGTGATTGAATACTGATAAGTTTCTTTGTATCTTCATAGGAAACAATATTCATGAACGTCTTTAAAAATCTGTACATTTTTTTTATTATCATATTTTTTTTTCCTGTGACGTGTTTCTTACTGTATACTCATACGGAGTGTTTGTAAACAATAGTCGATATTGATTTTCTCTTTTATTAAAGTTTGAATTTTCTCTTTGAATACCACCACCACCATCACCATCATCACCATCAAAATTTGAAGGTATATCATTAAATTCAAAGCAATAGATATTAAGCTTACGATGTACGTAATTACTATAAAAGCTGCATTTGACTCTAATTTCACAATTGTCATATTTTAAATTGAAATGGCGGTGGAATGCTAATGCACTTTCAATAATACTTGTGATATTTGCTTCTTTTTCTATTAAATATTTTAAAAGCTTTAATTACATCATTTATTATAAATAGTTTATAAGCGCCATGTCTTGATGGTCTATTATTATTATTTGTTTGTAAGATTGTTATTCGTGGTGATATTGTTGTTGTTGCTTAAATTTTTTATTCCGATAATTGGGTTAGCAACTGAAGTGATAAATGTATCATGGTGCGCGTTGTATCGTTTGGAAGTCTTATTCGAAAATTTAAATATTTACTTGTGTCAAGATTGAATTTAGCAATTCTATTATCATAAAGTTTATTAGAATGGGATTGTGCATTATAAATATTGATAAAAATTAAAATTGCGTATAGTGTTGAACCGTTGATTTTCATATTGGTTTTTTTTTTCTCTTGTTCAAATTCGCGATATTCGAAGAAATTTATTTTTAGTTGTCTTTTCTCGTTGACACTTTTACAAGTCAAACAAATAGGTACATCAACATTTTCATATTTGAGATTAAAATGTCTATAAAATTGTTTCTCAGCCTCCAGTATACCGCCTATATCCATATCGAAATTGATTAACGATCTACCAAATGCCTCTACAGCGTCATCCACTGAAAAGTATTTTAATGGTGTTTGTTCTGTTGTTTTTTCTTGTTCTTACTGTGTCGTTGGTGCTTCAATAGGTGAAATAGTTGTACTAGTTGTTAACGTTGTAGCATCACCTTGATCTTTTAAAAATGATCATTGTCTTTAGTTTCGAGTGCTTCACTTACTTTCATCATAACAAATGATACGTTAATTTTCAGAGCACCATCGTTGCGTAGAGTTGAATTGAACTCTACCGTTTTTGAATTCCAATCTACATCAGGAGTGGTAATAGTGAACGGTATAGGATTACCCATCGCTATTTTTTTTCTTTTACAAACGCGCACTGCTGTGTTTAAAGATATAATGATGAAAAGTAAATGATATATGTAAATATATATGGAGAGAAGAAGAACATTCCCTTGTTTTATAAAAATTCATGTATGTATATTATTTTATTGCTATTTTATTACAATTAACAATATTTTTCTTACTTCATTTCTAAGTCAAATATTTTATCATGTATAATTAAACAGAATGCTGATGTATTAGCTGGTATGTTACTTGAGGCTTTCAATTCAATGCGAATATCGATGGGTCTGCTTTTAACCGATTCATTTTGAAGTATTACATCCAAAAGAACTATGGGTGCAAGCGTTGGAAACTCATTACGTTTCAATAGCGGATATGAATCGCATGAATAATAACTTTCTTGAAATTTTGAATACATATCATAGAGTAAAGCGAATTGATTTCGACTGAAGCTAAGATTCAAATCATCATATGGATATGAAACGGAATTTAGATGTATCTTTACATTCGTTAAATTGCAATGAGTAAATTTGTTTTCGGCGTTTCGAAATGCTATAAGCAGAAAACGCGGTCGTTCATTTTCACTGGCTAACTTAACATTCCACAAAACAGTAACACTGTGACGAAATGTAGGATAATAATACATATCCCAAGTTCTAAAGCATATATTTAACGGTTGACGAGAATAGATTTTCCTAAACCGTTCCAATTTGCAAACATCAGCAAGTTGAACATGTGGCATCTTCCATGTAATACTCAAAATATTTAATTTAATTTGCTCATTTGCCAGGGTAGTTTTAATAGCCTGTTTATCATCTTTAGATCGTAGTAAAATCAATTCATGTTTAGAATTAACTATGATTTTATTGAAATCTTCAGCAAATCCAAGTAGCATCTTCAGTGGTATACAAAAGTTGAAATAAGCGCTCACAATAGTGAGTTCTTCGATATTAAATGGTGACCATCCTGCATTCAGTAGGTTCTCACTCTCACCTTTATTCAATGATGTGATAGTTATTATTTCCGTTGTAATACCCAAATGACGTGTACGATCATTTTCTATACTGCGAAGCTCATATCGAATTTCATCAAATAGATGCGACATACAATTATTTGACAGTTTTATATTATTAGACATTGTACCATCTTCCTTTGACGCAGTTCCTTCAACATATAGAAAGCTTTCGCTTGGTAGGACATACAAATCTTGACTTTGATTTGATATACGAATTTCATTATATTTTTAAATGATTGTAAATACGATGTGTAACTGTGATATTCGTTTTTTGTAATTGAATTATGAAATTGTGGTTATTGTAATATATTAATTATATTACTCATTTTTTTTGTTTTCTGACTATTTTAGTTGAAACCCCAAACTATATAAAAATTCCTGATTAATTCTACTTAGGGTATTAGTAGTTTTGCTTCGTTTCGCCTTTCTTGTCGATGTTCCGGTTTAAGCTCTTTTTAATTCTATACATTTTCTTCTTGTTGTTGTTGGTTAATAGTGGTGTACTCCCTGATGATGATACCAAAGATGTTTCATCAATATTCATGTCTTCTTCTGCATTATGAAAGTCAGCTCTTCCTTTTTCTTGATTACCTACGTAATCAACATATGGAGGATCTTCTGTATTATGAACTACTTTTGTTGACGCAGCTGCGGTTAGAGGGATATTACGAAATATCCTCTTACCAGCTCTTCCACTCTTTCCGTACTTTAATAAATTCTTTTTAGTGTTTGTACTCCTTCTACTCCTTCCATTGCTTCAATAAATTTGTTTTGGTTTTTGTTCTTTTTCCTGCGTTTGGTTTATATCTCTAATTAAATATGTAGTCATCTGAACATCATTATTACCTATCGCAACATCATTATAATCAATATTATTTACATCATTAATCTCGTTATCATGTTCATTATCGTCGTCGTCACCTTCATCACCACCATTGTTATGATTTTCTTTTGAATCATTCGTAAATGATGAGTTCAGTGGTGTAGAAGTTTTATTATCAAGTTTTTTTATTGATCAGTCTCAAAGGTTTCGTTATAGGTTGAAATGAGTCTTCGGAATCAAGTAGAGGACTTATATGATCAAGTCTGGGAAGAGGTCATAGATCCCCTAATCAATGGTCTACATCAAGACAACCATGGCCAACTCCAACCAATGGTTGTTGAAGCGTCAACTAACACTCACCTAAGACACAAAAACCGGTTCATCAACCTACAATGCAACCATTTCAAATTCGTTGCCGCTTCCAAAAAGTAGCCATTCCCGAATTCGATGGAGACTACGGCAAATGGAGAGAATTCTACGACCTATTTCTTCACATGACCTGCAGCCAATGCCCAATGTACAAAAAATGTGGTACCTATAGGCTAATCTCATAGGAGAAGCCGATCGTTTGGTTAGTCATCTAACGACAACTGAAGAGAATTACATATCCGCCTGGACAACTTTAGAGGAACGCTACAACAATGGCCGTATTCTTGTCTCAACATTGTTGGAGAAGATCATCAATCATTCAGCCACCACTTCAAATGCGACATCCTTAAAAACCCTTCATGACACAACGCGAGATTGTTTGTTGGCGTTAAACAACATTGGAATTAAGACAAAGGAATAGGACCCAATGTGAGTGCAATTTAATAAAGTTGATACAGTATCGTGAGTTTATCGATTATCTGTTTAAGCCCTATGCTGCTCGGCTGCAGTACGCCAAGTCTATCCGTCTTTTATAATGCCAAAGTGTCTCGGCATAAGACGGTCACTAATCTTGATAGTTCAGGCGGATTGAACGCCTTGTGTTCTTAGCGAGTAAAACGCTAGGTTGAATTGCTTTATGAGAACTGATTTTCTTTATTTTCTTACGCACTATTTATACTAAATTTTTACACTAAACTATTCTTATCTTATTCTAAACAGGATTGTAATTGCTTACTAAATTATCCTTATCCAACACTAGGTTATTCTTATATAAACAGAATTATCACTGTTTACATGCGAAGTGAAGTGTGACATTTTATTTTATCAAAAGGGCTATGCTGAAGTGGCATAATTTTGTCACACTTCAAGTGGATGCATACGATAGTATGCGATCACACTACAGCACATTCTAGTCAAAAAACTTGATCGAACTCTTCTTATCAGGTTTGAGCAATCCCTACGCTAACCAAAAGAATTGCCAAGCATTGGTGATCTGTTTTCATTTTTGGAATTTCAATTGCAAACTATGGAAACAATAAATCACAAGGAATTGCCATCACATGCAAACCACAAAACGGCTTCTTCAGTTGTACGGACAGACAAGGAGAGTGAAAATGCAAACACTGCTACGTAGGGACGCATCCACTACACCAGTGTACCAAATTTCTACAGTTATCCGAAACAGACGGATGGAGATACGTTTAATCAGAAAGGCTATCTTTCAACTGCTTAAAGGCCAGCCACTCTTCCAAGAATTGTTCATCTGGCCCCTGCAGGAAACACCACCCATTGCTGCACCTGAATCAAGCTCCCTGGATCAAATCCGGTGCCAGATAAGATTCAAGCTCGACCGAACCCAACATCATCCACTACTCAACCACCTAGGGTTGAATCAAATGCATCAAGTGCAGTCGTGACGTCAGCAGCAGCAGACAACTCAATACTACATAAGAATTATTTCTTACTAGCAACGGCAAGAGTAAGAATAATTGCGGCTAACGGAAATTCTGCAAAATTTCGTGCGATTTTGGACCCCGGTTCATCAGTAAACCTCTTGTTCGAACGCCTAGTCAGGAAATTAGGTGCTTCAACATGTGAAACGTCACCACTTATTGATGGCGTTAAGAACGGTCAGAAAAGGGCACCAAGACGAGCAAATGTAAAATTATCAAAAGGTGCCAGCTTCATTACAGATTTGGAAGCCTTCGTTCTTCCATCAATCGTTGCCCCTCAACCAAGTCATTCAGTGGGCGTATCAGGATGGAAAATTTTGAATAAAAATTTGGCTGATCCATACTTCAACCAACCAGGAAAGGTCGATATTCTATTAGGTGCCGAATACTACTTTGAACTAATGCAAAACGGAAAAATAGAATTAAGCAGCGGACTTCAAACATTCTTAAACACATCTCTAGGCTGGATCGTCAGCGGCAAAGTATCCGTAAATCCAAACTCAACATGCATAGCCACATGCGCTACCTTAACGGGTGATACAGAGGCTGCCAATAATGAGGCACTAAATGATGTCATTGAGCGCCTATGGAGAATGGATGACGATGGACTATTTGACAAGGGTTTATCTCAAGACTAAATACAGTTGCGTATGGTACACGAGCCGCCCCATATTTAGCCACGAGGTGCCTTTAGAAGATTGCAAACAAGAATGAAATCAGTCACTTTCTAGGTGCCCAGATACTAAAAGATAATTTTTTTGTAGACGATGAGCTTGCAGGATCAAACACTCTAATAACCGCAATAGAATCCCAACGACAACTGATCCACATCTTAACAAAACATAGATTCAGTTGCCGCAAATAGAGCGCTAATCATTCCCAGCTATTGCAAAACATCCCACAGGATCATCGGGAAGCCAACCTTGACTTCAGCAGTGATGATAAGGAATCGTTTGAAACCTTTGGGCTCATCTGGTTACCAAAGATTGACCACCTTTGTATCAAGGCAAAGGTGGAACCAATGAACTAGGCACAATACGCTCTGTAAGCTCTGATTTGGCAAAATTGTCTGATCCACTTGGACTTTTAGCGCCTCTTGTAGTAAAGGTAAAAATATTCATTCAACACTTATGGCAATTAAAACTAAATGGGATGAACACTTGCCAGAAGAATTAAACACCGCATGGACCAACCTCCATGAGAGTTTGGTCACTTTAAACAACTTACAAATCTCCCGACATATCTTCAAGAGCGACCTTCCGACAATAATCCAAAAGCACCTGTTCGCTGATGCTTCTGAAAAGGCTTTTGGAGCTGCTGCATACATCCGAACCATTTTTAAAGACGGCACAACAATGGCATGCTTCCTAAGTGCAAAATCTCGAGTAGCAACCCTCAAAAAACAAACGCTTCTGAGATTAGAATTGTGCGCAGCACTCCTGGCTGCACAACTCGCATATCAATTACGTAAGGATATGCAGTTAATTGATCTACCGATTTATCTTTGGACTGATTCCGAGATTGTGCTATCTTGGATAAATTCACAATCATGTTCTTTTCAAACATTTGTGTGCAAGTGTGTGTTGAGTTCTAAGGATAATCCAGCGGACATTCTCTCAAGGGGACTATCAGCAAAGGCCGTCGCAGAAAGCCAAATGTGGTTTCTTGGGCCATTATTTCTACATAGCAGCTAAGAATGTTGGCCGACACCATTCCTGCCACAACTCTAAGTTCCTACCAACCTTGAACGCAAGAGGGACTCCATTATGGTACAGGCAACTACATGCAATTATGAGTTGATTTACAATATCGATCATAAGGGTTGTTTCGGCAACAGTGAATCATCTCCTATGTACTTCGCTTCATTCGACTATCTTCACCCAGATGTTCCTCAAAACCGGATCTTAGAGCGTTCACCACCAAGGAACTTGAAGCTGGACTTATGGTCATAATTTATGCAATTCAGAATTATGACTTCCAAAATGAGATCAAACAATTGCAGAACCATCAACAGATTGCAAAACAAAGTCCAATGTGCACACTGTCTCCGTTTCTTGATGACAACGGAATCATTCGAGTAAGTGGGCGGTTACAAGAATCCGTTCTAAGCGCGCGTTGGTTTAACTACTTTTCAAGCTTCACGACGACAATAATAATAATCAGACAACGTTTCTGGCCTATAAAAGGAAAAATAAAAGCCAGAGCGACTGTACAAAAGTGTGTACAATGTAGCAAGACACGTCCTAGATTATGTTAACAAGAAATGGTCAATCTTCCTCAAGCACGAGTAACATCGGCCAGACCATTCATAAACGCAGGTGTTGATTATTTTGGAAAATTATGGATCCACTATAATATAAAAGGAAAGAAGCCAACAAAGGCATATGTAGCACTCTTTTGTGGTTTCGCTACAAAGGCAGTTCACTTTGAAGTAGTAAGCGATCTTTCAACCGAAGCCTTCAAGGGAGCACTCAAACGATTTATTAGCCGGGGAGGACGCTGTCAAAATATTTATGGTGAGAATGCAACAAACTTTGTTGGCGCCAGGAACAAGTTATCAGAACTCTCTAGTTCAATATTTTCCGAAAATGAGAAACAACTCGTTACCTCAACCTTCAGTTCAAAGGGAATACAATTCCATTTCATTCGACCAAGGGCACCTCATTTTGGAGGCCTATGGGAAACAGCCGCTAAATCAGCTAAACACCTTTTAATCCGCAGTGTAGGCTCAGCTTCATTAACTTATGAAGCATTGGAACCTGTGATCATTGAAATAGAAGCAATTTTAAGTTCGCGTCCATTGACTCCCATGTCCAATGATCCATCTGATATTTCCGCCCTAAGCCCTGGGCACCTATTGATTGATGAAGCTCCTACAGCTCAAGTTGACACTGAAGCCAGTTCCAAGAAACTTTCACTTCTGTCAAGATGGGAACTCGTCTCTCAAGTTAAATACGAATTCTGGAAAAGATGGTCCAATGAATATCTTCGCGAGTTACAGCAAAGTCATAAATGGAAGAAACGGTCTTCCAACACAAAGCCAGGAAATATGGTGATCATCAGAGAAGACAACATTCTTATCATGAAATGGCCGTTAGGACGAGCTACAAATGTATATCCAGGAAACGATGGATCTGTTTGAATTGCCGATGTAAAAACCCCATCTGGAATTCTTAAACGAACCATAAATAGCCTCGCCTTGCTCCTCATTGATGATAAGAATTCAGAAGAACAAATTACTTCAAAGGAAACTAAAGACCAAGATGTTGAGCCAGAAATCAAAACAATGAGATTGCCTTCAACCAATCTTTTCCTCAAACTGTTAGCAATGTTGCTAATACTCCCCATGGTCTTTGGAACTCGAACAGCCAATCAGAAACTTGGACCTAAGCTTGGAATCCATTTTGAGGAAATTGGCTCCACTACTATATCCACAAGTCAGTGGAATCTGATTGTATATTATGACCTACCAAGCTATTGGAGCGTTCCTGGTCAACACAAAAACATCTGCGGAACTTCTGCACAAAAATGAAACCAAATGTTTCATGTCTACACGCTATGGAGCATTTTCAACACGTAGAAACTGATTTGGACATCGACAACAGATTACTGCAAAGATCATGAAAGAAAAGAGGTGCAATAGACTTCGTTGGAAATGTCGCACACTCATGATTCTGAATATGCAGAAAAAATGTCAACAACAATCACTAAATTAGAAGAGATTCATTCATACTGATTTTTGCTGAAGCATCAAACATCGATCGTCAATTCAACAGCAAATCTTATCAAACAAGGTCTGGCCTCCACTAAGTCAAACATCGACAATCTGCAAATTGAAATTAACAAAATATACAAGGGCGAACAGGCACCTCATGACGAGCTATATCAAATCAAATTAACCCAGCTTTTCAACTTAAGCATTATGCACTTAACTCTCATAGCTAATAGATTGCAAAGGATACAAACATGTATTCTGGATGCGCTGATTGATACCCACCATGGAAAAATCAATCTGTTATTACTAACGCCAGTACAAGTCGAAACCGACATTAGGCAATTCAAAATCCACTTGCCTCAATCATTAGAGCTGCCTGTTAGTTTATAGAAATTGTAATTCTATAAACTGAATTCTATTTGTAGTGAATTTGCATCGATCGCTATTTTTTACTGTTTCTTCCATTTTCAAGTGCGGGAAGGAATTGTGGGATGAAACATTTGGTCGAGTAATATCAACTAAGCTAAGTCTTTACTATTCTGAGGTATTAACTGTTATTAAAAAATGGCGAAAATTCCAAACTGTTATTGTGTTTGTGCCATACACCGCGAGTTATCCCAATGCCAAAACTTGGTGGATTCCTTCCTTTAGTTCCGATCTTGATATTGTCAGCACTTGGAGGTTTGGCTTCAGGTGGATCAACTATAGTAAAAGCAGTAAATGATATAAAAAATGGAAGAGAACAATTAGCAGAGGCTGCTCGTCATAACAGACATATTGAATCAATTGGTATGGGGAGAGGATCATATCTTAAACCCTATAGAAAGGGATATGGACTTTATTACAGACCAGCTGCAAACAACTTTTAAAGAACCTACCCAATCGACAGCTAACAGACATCGATCTGATTGAGTACGGTAAACACCTCAAATATTTTAGAGGTGTATTTATACGTGATTCTTTACCTAAAAACCATTAGCACAAGAATGTGGTATTGTGAATCTAGATACTTCAAACGCTTCTAGAACACATTGGGTAGACTGCTATAAAAAATGCAACTATAAAGAATATTTTGATAGTTTTGGAAATCTACAACCGCCAAATGAAATAGTTAATTACTTAAAATCTCCAATCCAACACAATTATAAGCGAAAGCAAAAATATAACACTTTTAATTGCGGCCATTTATTTATATTTGAAACTTTCAATAAATATAAATAAAAAATAAGACAAAAATGTTTTTGTTTTTTTTAGTTATCATTTTGCTTTATTTTATGGTGTCCTAAGCATAGGCATCAATACCATTCTGTCTTACAAATCTCTTATCATCTAAGTAGCTTAAAACTAGTTTGAGCCGATAGCCTGTGTTGCTAGTGCTCAATGTCTTTTTTTTAGTCTAAGAATTCAATTCATTAGTCTAAAATTAAAATAATAATAATGATAATAAAACTAGTTTATTAATATTTTGTGTATACAATTGATGTATCTTTGATCAGAAAACATACATGGAATCATAGTACAAATTTTTTTCAAATAAATACTTTCTAAAGTCAACGGTTAGCTTAGCTGTAACACACCTTTTCCACCCTTAATTTTTTTACTTTCTCTTTTATCCTCATCGACTTTAAAGGACTACATTTTTGGTCGTAAACTAATGAATTCCTTTATTATTTTTCCATTACATTCATCGTTCATCATTCCTAAAACTTTCTTATTCAATAATGGGAAATCGAAAATATTTTGTGTAGGATATGCGGACGTATCAAAATCATAGGAGATATCATCTCGGAAGTCATCATATAAGTCATTTATTCCAATATCATAAATAAACGAATCAGTATTCATATAATTTAGATTAATATTTTCCTTATATTTAGGCTTTATGTAACCATAATGGAAATTGTACGTTTTCCGTTTGGATATTTCTAAGACGGTAAAACCAATGTAAATTGACTAATTGTACTCAACTCGTACTTTATTCATTTCATCCGAAATTTTGAGTGGACTATGAAAATTTGGTTTGGCTAGAAGACTTCTTGCCCCCAACTTTCTATCGCTATTCTCCCATTCGAAGACTATTTTAATAACTTTTCTTTTATCTCCATTTTCCATAGTCGTGACGTAGACAGCGTTATTCAGTAACTTGAAGAAATTCTGCTCGAAAGAGTTTTTAGCTAACGTTCTATGGTAATTGTTCAAATCCATGTATTTATTCAACCAATCCGATTGATTAAATTTAATAATTTTGTGTGTTTTTTTTTAAAACAACTACCATTAATAGATGAAAGTTCCTTAATAAACAAATGATAGTCGTACGCTGAAAGATTATGGAAAAATATTGGAATAAACGTTGCAACTTCATATTCCAAGTTACACTTATTATGAGCAAGTCCTCTATAATCACCTGTCAAATGACAGTGATCAGCTACCCTGATATCGAGACAAACAATTTCTCACAAATGCGGCAAATTGTATCTGTTTCTTGTCTCTCGCGTTCCGCAGGCGTAATAGGTTGAACTTTACATAAATAATTATTATAAATAAATAGAACATCTTTGACTAGATTTTGACAAAATGACTTGTTGAATTTTTCCCACTCTATTAATTTTAGATATATCGAATCCACACTTAACATTCTAACTGTAAGCAAATGGAATATGTTTTTGCACTGATAGGAAGTTAGTTGAATTTTGAACGTTAACTGACTATAAAATGCATTCAAACTCTGCCTCAACCACAAAACGCACATCCAATTGACGCTTGATGCTTTTAAGCCTAAGTATACTATTATCTTTGCTAGGTAATTTAGTTACCTTTTTTTACACTCCTGCTTATGTCTCTGCAGAGTATCCACACAGTGAAAATGAATTAAGCATACGTTACACATATGCACCGATGTTTCGTCAATTGTGATTTGATCAATCTGTAATAACATACAAACACACACGCTTGAAAAGCGCTTAATCCAAACATAATGAAATTTTCCATTCTCAAAAATAATTAACCACAAGAAAAGCATAATAATATTAATACACACATGCACAACGTAAACAACTGGAAGAAAAAAGCGAAAGTGTTCTTTATAACTAAAAACAAGACAAAATGTGGGTATAAATAGGAATATATCAAAACGCAATGCGACACCCCGTAAACCTCCTATGCTGTAGAGTATACTAAGTTTAGAACTTGGTTTGCAACACCACCGCAATACATACAATAAGCTTCCTATGCTGTAGGGTATAGTAAGTTTAGAACTTGGCTTGCAACACTCTGGATAAACAAAAATACATATTAATAACACCTTACCACACACGCAACACATACACACACATACATTGCAAGATCACCACAAAACCCTCTGGATAAAACCAAATTCGTCTTGATAGCCCCCATACATTAATTAATTAATTCTTTTTTTCATTAACACACATGATTAATAACACAAGAATATTTAAGATAGGTCAATGAATCATTAAAAAAAAACACAAAACTTCAAAAAGCACAACACAAAGCACAAGTAACTACATTGGCGTGACGCATCCCACAAGAAAACTATGACTCATCCCACAAAAATTTTTTCAATGTAGCGCATTTCAAAAACACTATCACCGGCAACATCTTTCTCTTTCTTCTCTTTCTCTCAAAAATTGCACAGTGACGCTGAAGGAACATATTATATCTACTCTAAGCTCAAAAATTCGCCCCACTTTCCTAAATCCAGTGAGTATGGAGATTTCCTGTTTCTTCACTGAAATTTGGTTAAAATCTTACTTACATTTTTCGGAACTTTTTCACAAATCCTTCCAGGTGTTTAGAAAGTATCGATTGGAGCGCACCGGTGGTAATGTTTTAATTGTCATATCTGCTGCCGTCCCGTCCGATTCATTTGAATTTCTTACCATTCCTGACGTTGAATTTATTGCAATTCGTAAGAAAATGGCAGTAAATAGTTATATGTAGCTTGCTCCTCTATTCCTCCTAATGGGGACATCGCTATTCATAAGACACACGCTACCCTCGTTTGTCACGTAGCCAAATATTCGAAAACTACTGACATAGTCATAGCGTTGGTTGACTTTAATTTGCCGCAAGTCACTGGGCGTTATAGTGATAATTCTGACTGTATGATCCCCACTTCAACATCTGATGGAGTTATTGTGTTTTTCGATGAATTATTCGATTGGAATTTATTTCAGTAGAACCATACTCCTAATTGTAACGGCAGACTGCTACATCTTTGCTTTGCCAATTTCCCGGAGATAGCTTAAAATCGGCGTCCACCTTTTAGTATACCTGATAATGCACATCATCCAGCAGTTCGCATTTCCTTTCATCATAAGCATCATGGTCCGTTGAACTATGTAACATGTTTTTTTTTAGAGCTGGCGTTATGTTTTGTAAACCTTGGCTAACCCAGTTACCAAGAAGAAGGCAGAATTTAACCTAGCAGAAGTATTGTTGATGTGACGTCAAATCACGGTGTTATGGTCAATCTACCCTGTTACTCTGCCCGTAAGTCTGAGTTCTTGTAGCGGTTGGTCCATTAATTCACCGTCTGGGGTTACATTCATACACACATACACACGCACTCACTTACTTACTTACATCATCTTCGCGAAACCTCCATTTAATCTGATTAATAGATGTCATAATGAACATCATTCTTACTAACTTTTTCAATTATAATTTCTTAACTCTCGTGCTATTAAAAAGGTGAAAGTCTATTTAGTGATTATCAATCTATGCTGTTCGGCTTATACCGCCAAAACTGTCAATTTTTTTCACTATCAATACGAGATCGGCTAGAAGTTGTCTGTAGCTGGAATTTAGGCGGATGCAGCGCCTTTCTTCATATAGCGAATAAAACGCTTCATTAAATTTGTAATTCAAAACAATTATCTTTATTTCATTTTACTTATTTATTTTATATTTTATACCTATTTATACTCAAATTTTACAAAAATATCTTATTATTAGCGTAAGCATAAAATATTGACCAATTGACGCCTAGCGTCGTATTGCTTTACGAAATGCAATTCTCAGCTAATTGAAGTGTGATATGATTCTTTTTTCCTTTTGCAAATGAATTATGTTGACTTTGCATAATTCTATCACACTTCAAAGTGGATGCATATTAACCATGATATGCGATCACACTACAGTCTGGTATAATTTGTAAACAATAGTACATACCTATTTTTTATGTTCTATTACATTGACTTATCATTTAGTCCGTTTATTGAGATTAGTCTTAATTGTTATAGTAAAGCGGCGAGTTGAGATCAAACTTTTACAAAATTAACGTAATGCAAAAAAATGTAATCTAAAAAAATGGTTTCGCGATTTTTTGCTTTTTCACTTTTTGAACTATTGGCGAAGCGCTCGAGGCTTATTAAGCAATTCTCTAGTTCTTTCTACACCACTATCTTGGTAAAGACCCAGTCTTCACTCCCAATTGCTGACTCTCTTGATCTGTCTCGTCGGCATTCTCTCTTGTCTCGGAATATACGCAGACGTTACAATTACTCTAACGAATCAAATCCAACTTCCATCAATAAACATTATGATATTAATTACATGAATATCTTACTGTTTAAATCTCACCTTTCACACATTATGTTCGGTTTTTCTGCTGAGAATATTGAAACTCTTTTCGTTCTATAATGTACTAAACTTAGCTATTTCTGCATCAGTTCTGATCAAGCAACCTCGCAACGGGCTTTCATGGCTTACTAAATATTAAATATTACAAAAATAGGAAAAACAAATTTTTCATAAAATTTATGAAAAATGGTTTGGTTTAGAACTATAGAGGCATTGCCAGGTTGAATGTCTTATCTAAATTGTTTGAGCGAATTGTTCTTCAGTATTTTTTTTATTTTTATTTTTATTTATTTATTTATTTATTTATTCCACTTTAACCTTTGCTATCAACCTTTGTAACGAGTCTTCTTGGGCAGGGTAAGCCCAGCCACTCCAGGACTTTTTCCAAAACAATTTATAATATAAAAAAAAAAAATGATTCGGACCTTCGGGTGGGTTCCTTCGTTACTTTTATTTATAGATAAGAAGATTACAAGCGACTTGAAAAGAGGTAGGAGGAAAACTTTCTGTTGGAATTTTATTATCGATTGTTCAAACACGAGCTCTTAGCTTTCTTTTGTACCGATATCCCGAGTTGCTAAAAAAGAAACGGATACGTCGCAAGTGTCATAGCAGCTTTCCTTGCCCACCGGTTTGTCCCTAGCTGGCTCTTCCTCAAAAAAATATTCCTCTGTCCTTCAAGGATGGCGATTAACCTAAACCGGCCATCCCCTATCCGTAAAATCATCAGTGCTATTAGTTATTCAGGGGTGGCGATTAAGCTAAGCCGGCCATCCCCTATTCGTACAGTCATCAGTACTATTAGTTATTCAGGGATGGCGATTAAACTAAACCGGCCGTCCCCTATCCGTAAAAACTCTCAGTCCCAGTCAACTCTTTAAGTAATGATCTCTTACCTTTAGCTGCTATGACACGACTGCAAGGCTGAGCGTAGTGCGACACGCGCTTTTATAGTCGCGATCACCATCGCTGTCCCGTTATCAAAATTATTTCTTATGCATCTATCCTTTCATGTGTTAGCTTTGGTCCGATCGAACATGTCTAGCCGAGCATATTTGTTTGCATCTACGACTGCTATTTTATTTGTATGACAATACTCTTATACATATTTTATTGCTAATTAAGTTCCAACTCATATGCTCTAGCTGCTGGTGCTGGCTTAGGTAGCAAATCGTATGTTTCTTTTATAAGCCGCAGCACCGTTACGTATGCCTTCATATGATGTGAGTCATATCGCCATGCGTAAGCTCCTTTCTATTTTGTAGTGTTTACTTGTTTGCTTATTCTTCCGTGTATCTTATTGGTATTGCTACCTTAGGTACCAATCGTATAATTTGTAATCCGTTGCGCATGATTTTGCACAGTCACCAGTCCGTTAGGCCTGTGCCTTTGCAAAATGTGCAAAGTTCCCTACTGTGGATTGTTTAAAATTAACAACAACTATTAGTGAGCTATTCCCGTTTTTTTCACTTTTATACAGAGCTTTATGACTATTGTTTGTGTATGTACTACACATTTCTATACATTTCATGGGATTTGTACGTTTGTATGTGGTTTATACATTTTATACATTTCATATATATACCTTTTATACCGTTTCTACTTATGTGTGTTTCATATATTTGTGTACATTGTATCAAAACTTTATACCTTCTTATATGAATCTTGTGTTGTCGACAGTTTGTGCGGGAGAAGGGTTATCATCTGGTAATCAGTAAAAACGAGGACATGTTGGGACAAGCCAGACCGACTGCTTGGGTCTACGGGTAGACATTTATACGGACGGACTTGTTACCAGTAAGGAAGCAAAACGCTTTCTTACACCTTACGTTTCTCCATTCCAGCACGCCCCTAAGGGAAGATCCATTGTTACCAATTTTACTTGTCATGTTTTTAAGGCTTCTTCTAGTGGCTCTCGCACGGATGTCGTATATATTGATTTCAGTAAAGCGATTAACTAGGTTAACCATACATTATCGATCTTCAAATTTCAGACTTCAGGCCACCTTTCTACTAAGTCAAATGGATTTGCTCTTATCTGCGTAATGGATCGTTCAGGGTTCTATTTAACTGCATAACCTCGGAAGAATTTTCCGTGACGTATGGCGTCTACCAAGGCGACCACTTAGCACCCATTTTATTTAATTTATACATTAATAATCCCCTCTCGGC
Source organism: Glossina fuscipes (assembly GCF_014805625.2). NCBI lineage: Eukaryota > Metazoa > Arthropoda > Insecta > Diptera > Glossinidae > Glossina > Glossina fuscipes. The sequence goes on from NW_023998432.1 coordinate 7,280,959, forward strand.
GATTATAATAAATCCAGCCAGCTCTTAATGTACGCTGTATCAGCTTCAAATTGACTCAAATAATTTGGTTAGATAGTGCTCGTTAAATTTTGTAAAATTAAATCTAAAAAAATGCAAGAACCTTTTTTTCTTAAGACGGAATTCATTCAGTACTGAGCATTTCAATGACTCCCACAAGTTGAAAAACGTCAATTCGTTCACCGATTTAGGGATTTTACTCGGCCAAAGATTACGTTTCAGTTTGCACATTGCAAGTAAACCTACGTCCGCGCTTGGTTTCATTAAAGGGTGGTCCAAACGGATCCTCAAATTACAAAAAAGCTATACAAGTGCTTAGTTAGACGAATACTTGGGCACTGCTCGATTTTTGGTCCTCTTGCTATAAGTGTTATGTATATTTAATTGAATCCGTTTAAAAGCAATTCTTGCTTCTTGGTCTCAGGAATTTGGTTGGGTTCTTGTCTCACTGCCTTCTTATAATAATTGTAAACTCATTGTTTTTTAATGTTAGTTGGACATTTATATGTTTTGATGATTTATTCTGGCCATTTTCAATGCCATCTATGCGTAGTGATGTTTCTAAAGTAGGAACGTTGATGTTTCAAAGTAGGAAATCAAAGAAATCTTGATGCCCCATTTCCATTACCTGCGATTATTTTACTGTACATGTTACTAGTAAGACATAATCCTTTCGTGGTGATGACATGTGTGTTGGTAATGTTACTGCATTTTACGTCCATTTCTTGCAGGTGCTTGAAGCACATCCCCTTTGAAGTAAAAATTATTTTTGATTGAATTTATTCCATCTATCTAATTGACGAAATCTTATGCAGTAATACAATGCATGATTCTCCATGTTAGAGAAATTGTATTTATCACTCTTCTTTTCCAAACGTACCGCAGATCACACTGTTTCGTGCGAATGAAGTGCTGGCGTTTCCTTGCTATGAAATCTATGGTCTACAATTAGAATTTTAGAATTAATAGTACATTGTCCTATGGTTGGTTTAGCGATTGTTCAAATCTAATGTGCAAATTATGTATAGATTCCTCTCCAACTGCAATATTATTTAATGCCAATACACGATAAAAGTTTTTGTATCGTGTAGGTTCTTGGCTGATGCGAAATTTGATGTGGTTGTGTGTTGATTGAAGATATTTTCAGACAACGTTGATACAAGAACCCTTTTTTATTGCATCGTTCTTGTAGCATTGCCCAAGCAGACATGTAGTTGCCTTCTTTTGTAGATAGATGACTGATTAACCTTTCAGCTACTCCTGAAAGATTTGTCTTAAGATAACACATGTTTTGTACATCAGGCGTTGGCTGTTCTGTGGAGGGACAAATCGTAAAGTTGCGTCTACTTGTCGTGGTCGCCTCCAATTTTGGGAATGAATATTTTTGTAAGCGGCTGACAATTGCAAACGGGTGCGTGATGAATTGGTGGGTTGTGGTTCATCGCTTGATGCGATGTCACTTGAAGCTTGACTAATCATGCAATGCAAATATATAGCACAGATTTGATCGTAGGCGTCTTGATCTATATCAGAACTCAAAGTATTTGGAATTTGTTTCCATGATTCTTTATCTAGGTTTTCTAACTTAGTCCACATATTTTAATGGTGTCTTTGCACACTTGATAGAATTGCTGATATTCATTAGCATTGATTGTTGATAGACTGGTTATTAATTTTTTGAACGTTTGAAATACAAACTGAGGTACATTCAAGGATGTCAGGTTTTTTTTCAATGTTCTCGTCAAATATTCTTGACTCTGGTCTCATTCTTGATAACAGGTCATCTTAGTTTTCCTGTCAGCAGAGTCTTTCATAAAATTGCGTACGGTACGCTACATATTCTCGCCAGCAGTAGATCCAAAACGAACTTGATTGAAGTTAAAATCGTCACGTTTTCAGTTGTCAAAACGTCTTGAATTAATTATGAAGATTTCCGAAATTAATTTATTATGAATACTTTTTAGCGTGTTCCAAACAAGTTGAAGTTTTGATTGCAGATGATAAATGATATTGACTTTATTCACTAAAAAAAGTTAAAACAAACTTAAGTTAAAGCTGAATTATACGAGTAATTATATTTTACATTTCGAACTATTCAGCAATAATTGCTTTGGCCAGACATGTGTGCTATCAGCGGTCTAAAGTGTAAAGTTGTTATCTATGAAAAGATTAGGCGAACCTTACGGTGCTACTTGACGAGGAATGAAAGCCAATGAGGTAAGTGTACGTGCCACAGCCCAGCTAGCTAGATCGTGAAATGTGGAAGGGTTCCTACATCTCGCTCATGCACACCCTTAGGACGATTATACCAAGGAATTTGCACGTACTTGCCACTTACCGAATACCAGACGGACGAAACTCTAACTAATCAAACGGGGACTTGCCCCCTGGCCTACTCTTCATCTATTTTACCCACTCGTCTCCCTTTGACCCATAAAAAGGTTTGTGGGGAACCCCGAAGTTGGGCTCGAAAACCCCTCTAATCTACTTTCTTCTCATATTTAAAATCAGTTTTATTTTAATTCATTTTTTTTCTCTCACGTTACAATAATATTTATTTAAGTATGTTCGACTTTTATCATTAATGTTAATATAATATTTGTGTTTCTTTTAATTTAATGACAAAAAAAAGTACTAATATATAAAAAAAATTAAATCAGCTATTCTTATTAGTATTTTACAAATCAGTAACCTTTAAAATAATTATTTATACATACAATGTTTCCTTATATAGATGTGTCCAAAATTTCCATGTTCATATTAAACTTATTTAGATTTAACTTAGACATTAAAAGGCCTCAAACCGTGGTCCACGTAATAGAAAGGACGCATCCAAATTAATAAGTAACACAATTCATCAAACATAAACCTTCTTTGATTATATGGTGTTATATCCCGCAAATAAAGTTCTAAATCAATTTCAAAAGATGCAAAATGAATGTGGAAATGATTCCACCCGAAATGTTTGCCACTAAAAGTTCATTTATTATTATATTTTCGTGCAGTTGTTTTGAATGTGTGCGCTAAGACATCATATTAATGATGTCTCTTCCATTAGGTTGCACTTCCCACAAAGGCGTTTGGACAGAAAAAAGAAAAACACGGATTTCGGCTTATGGATGAAAATTACAGATATATTTAAGGACTTTAAAAAAATTTTCTTCTGAATTTTAAATTTGTTTAATGCGTTTAAAAATTTTTCCTGAATCCAAAAAAAAAGAATACTTATATTTTATAATTGAGCTTGCTTTTAGATTTTGCTACAAAATATATATGAGAAATTTTTCGGCAATTCGTCACGGCTCTTTGTTTGTTTGGTCTTTTCCCCGTAAAACCATTTCTCCATCATTTTTGTTTTATTCTTATGCCTATGGAAATTTTCATGTTTTTGGCCAATTAACCACATGTTGAAATGCACTCTTTTCCTTTTGTTTAGATTTTATTTTTATATTTTTAAATATATAAACATATATTTGCCTGCATATTTCGAGATTACCTGCACCGAATTTTCGCAATTTTTTTTTTAGAAACACAACGCTCTCCTCATTATAGAATTGTTCCAATATATGCTTATTTATCATAATCTTTGTCTTATTGCTTGTAAATGGGCTTTTAAAAAACTTTTTACTAATATCTCTTTTTTCGTTTTAACATATTTTTAAACATCACTCTAGGAGATTAAAATCCGACCACCCTCTCTTTCTTGTCTGTATTTTACTCTTACGCGGTTTGCTTAAGTTCATTGAATTATTCATAAAATGGTTTGATCAAAAAAGAAAAAAATTAAGGGAATTTTTGGTTGTTCTCAAAAAATATTTAACCTTCAGTATATATTGACATTGATCAATAATGCCCAAATTGTTTTTTCTTTTATTTATCGTAAAGATCATTAGATTTCGAAATTTGTTTTGGCTTCACATTTGTTCCTTCTTTCAAAGTAGGCATTTGAAGGTTTCGTGATTTGGACGCTACGTTTCACTTCTCTTGTTGAATACGAAAATGGAATTAACTACACTTGTTCAAATTAATTACTTACAAAGGGTTTTAAATGTGTAACAATTGTATTGATTTTACTTATTACCTGAAACTCTAATTTTATAATAATTAAATAGATAAATTATAATGTTAATCTTTATAACCTGCGTAAATTTTAAAGCACCATCGAAAGGCATTGTGTTCATTGTCCCATAATTTGAAACTATCATTTACTAAGGCGGTTTATGATGCGATACGTGGAGTTGGTCAAAAATCTATGCTGACGTCACGGAAAATTCTCAGCTCATTCAACAAAAGGTCATTCTCTTAAGAATAATGTATGCACGTACAATAATACATGTACTCGTTATTTATAGCAATTTAAATGTGAATCTAAATGCTAAACAACAAAAAGCTTTTCGTTAGTATACTAAAATCATATTAGATCAAGCTACATTAAGTGTCATATTCATTGTGAAATTAAATTACTCTTTAATGAATTCAACATAATGGCTGCTTATGCGTTTCGCAACGTAAAACGCAAAATTAGTTAAACACATAGTTTGCGTGCATTGCTAAACTAAAATCATATGTTTAGCGCTTGTTTACGTAAAGTTTAAAGAATTGCAAAATATATGAAATGAAAAATTCCTTTAAAAATTAACTTACTAAAGCAAAAGGTGAGAGAAGGCAAAGAGTGATTTTTAGAAAGCAGAAGACAATTTTAATTATTTTTGGTAAGTTCACACAATAGTTAATAACTTAATATTTGAAATTAATTAGCAATCTTTTGACAATCTTATGAACATTCATGGGTTTTTTCGTCCACCGGAATATATTGACTGTAAAAGATTAATTATAGGAGAAGAATTAAAAATCGCCACGCGGAGCAACGAAGTTCTCGTGACATGATGTCAGCGAAAATACCTTTCAATGTCTAGTGAGATTTTAAAAATTTAACAAAATTAAATCAAATTATGAATTTTATTTTACAATGAAACAAACGCAAACAAAATACGATGTTTTTTTATATGGTACCATATAAGTATTTATTATGAATAAAGGCTAAATTATAATTCTATTATTACAAATTATTTCATATTTCAAATTCTTAGAGGAGAGACTTCAAAATAAACAATGCAATTACAAAATACAAATTATAAGTTACAATTTAGCTCTCCAGCCCCGAAGAGAAGCAAAAAAAAAAAAAAAATTAAAAGGACTTTCATTTTAGAAAGTGGCCTAAGGTGTTAGTGTCGACTAAGTGGAGTCAAGAAGATGGAATGGCTTTGAACGATACCAATAAGGTGCAAACATAGCAAAGTAATGGTCGATAATCACTGCGATTAAAGACCTAGGAATTACATCTAGGAGAACGGGTCTCTTACTTATTGGTGATGAAATGAGAAAGTAGTATCACTCGAAAAGCATTATTAGAATGGGAAAATATACTTAAGTTAAGAGGTAGGTAATTTCAGCATCGTATAACTCGAGCTAGAAAGGACAACAGGAAAGGACACTTATCCATGGTCGTTCGTTTTGTTAAGAAAAAGCCAATAAGCAATTATGTTCCCAATTGATACTCCTTGTTCCAAGATTTCTAAAAATGAGTCTATATAACATAAGGCTATTGACCCCTGAACAATATGTAGAATATGTACGTTAGAAAAAAGTGTCTATAAGTCCTCCTACATAAAATACTTTGTGCCTGTAGGCCCCACGTTGGTGCCACTTATACATTCGGTCTGTCTATAGAATTGCAGATTTTATTGCGTTTACTAGAACTACGTATTAACAGGATTGGAGACTGTAGAGCCGGACGCACATGTCATTGCCAAGCGAGTTAATTCGGGGTAAACGGGTGGTTTTAAAGTCTCACGGACACTTCAGAGACACTTACAACTAAAAGAAGTGCGGGTGCTTTACCATTATAAGAACAAATTGACAGACGAAATATACTTACCGAACGAGCACATCTTCACCCCTAACTCATTCTGCATCCTACACTACCTCATTGAGTCTCGGTCAACTAAAGAAAAATGGTTTTTACTGATCACAATGACAAAAGTTTGCAGAACATAATTAATTTATCACCGACAGATGTTAACAACCCAACACGGCTGTATTTGTAACTAATATTAGAAAGTAAAACAATAAAAAATTAATTTAACAAAGACGAAGATCCATTTAATCGTTACGAGTTTCGCGAAAGAAACTTCTGTGGGTAGCTCTGCTCTCACTTCTGCAGCAACGTAGCACCTGCAATGCCCCAAATTTTATTAGCCATCATAAGGGAATACGTCACAGAATGTGATCAGAACTGCACAAGCAACTGTAATTAAAAACCTTCAACCTTGAAGTATATCAATCTCTGACACCGCCAAATTTAGGTTCGAAATAGTGTCTTTAATTTCTTATGCATCTCGGATAAACTTTATTATTATTATGATTAAATCTATGTCCAGCAACAAAAAGGATTATTCATGCATAGAGCCACATTCAATTCATGTTGTCAACAGCGAATTTATTTAAAAATTAGTTGTGGTATGCGAAATCTGATTAAAAATATTTTATGATAGCTGTAACATAGCAGTATAAACATAATGAATGTCATAACATCCACGATGAGACAAATCCAATGTTTTAACTAATTACTACTAATACATTAAAATTATATAAAATTAAATAAAATTAATTGGCATTCAAATTTGTATGGTATCGTCACAGCATTGACGTCCACGAACGTATTAACATTCGACAATAGACTTTTAAGTAGTGTTATATTGTAGAACAGAATTCGACGATATACAATACAGAGATAAACAAAGCGGACAATAATTACATCCAGATAAAATTAGGGGTGCATTGTAAAGAACAGGTCATTTTATGTACGTTGCAAAAAAAATGCGCTCCAACCACACTTTGCTACAATTTGAAGTTTGACCACTTAGAGTAACTAAGTAAAACTGCAAATGTGTGTCCACTTTAAGTGCTTGATAATAAAAAATCGAAGTAAACAAAGCGTGAAGACAAAAAAAAGCGTATATAGCACTTTTGAAAGTATCGAATTTCATCTCCTAGTGATCCAATTAAATAACTTACCATTGTTTATTATTCATTGTTTATTATTACTTAGTTTTATTTTTATCTACTATTATGGTATTAAGTTATTTTGTAAACTAAAAAATAAAAATAATATATATGAGCAAATATCTTTCCAAAAAAATCATCTCTTCTTGTGTCAAACGGTTTGCATGTAATCATTCTATTAATTTTTAGCTAGTGGCAAGTCGCTCTGATTTACGCGCACGCCTGAAATAAGGACACTAGTTATGTATCTTTTAGTTAAGTAGCTCTTATATGAAAAGCGTTCCTTGCGAACCATTTGGTTGACAGTTATGTATGGTTTTCGCCATTCCAAATTTCGAAACTTCGAAAAAGCAATGGAAAAATAAGGGGCAAATTCGACGTATGCTTGTTTACAGTGACGCAATCAATAACAAACGTGAATAAAAACAAAACTAAAATTTTTGATAAAGTGAAATGGGATATTAAGAACTTTTAACAGAAAAAACAAATTAAAAATTGTAACTGGTAACTGTTCGAAATGGTTTCTCGGAATTGAGTAGAAATCTCGGCTCCCTGTGGAAGTAGTTTGAGCTAATTAAGTCTAGGTTTGATGAGTGTCGTTTTATTGACCATTCATCTTCTACCTAAGCCAGAAAAATAACAACTCGTAGCGTAGCGAGTGGGACGTCAACTCTGAGTTCCTCTAAATCTGATTCGTTGGTACAAGTTACCGCTCCCTCTAACTCTAAAATGAAAGTTAATGTTTCCGATATTGTTGAGACCGTTGGTAACAAAATGGTTACAAACAAGCCGGCAAGTCTTTCCGTTTTAAGCTACGCTAAAGTGGCAAGAGTATATCTGCCCTGGGCCGTCACTCACTCTAATCAAGCGCCATCGCCTAAAAATAATAAAGAGAAAAATAAATCATCCTCTCCCCCTGGCTGTTCGAATGTGAACGCTGGTCACCAGACTGAGCAAGTCGCACAAGCTGCTGGTGCAAGAGCGATAACGCCATCTATATTCTCCCCAACTCTAAACTCTCCTACCGTGAACCCTCCTGTTCCAACTAATGATATTTGCTTGACGGCAGTTCCTCCCAGAAAAGCAATATTTATGTCAAGACTGGCACTTGAAACATCGGTGGATAACATAAAAAGTTATCTGGCGGCGAAAGTCCCATCAGTCAACTTAAAGTGCGTTAGCATTTTCAAAATGGCTCCTTCTTAATTTAGGGCAATCTCCTCTTTCAAAATTCTAGTTCCGACTGAAAACAGTAATATGTTGTTAAAGAAACCCCTGCGGCCAGTAGGATCCATGATTACGGAAATTATGCCTCGAAATCGTCTCCGTAATACCAAAGCAATAGTCTTGTCGCCTTCAAGAAACTAAATGTTTCTTCAGGCCCATTACCTCTCATTTATCAATATGTTAGGGGCCTTAATTCAAAAATTCGTTCTACTTTTCTAAATTCAGTGAGCACGGAGTTTTTCTGTTTGGCCTTCACCGAAACTTGGCTAAAGCCCGATCTTCATTCGTCGGAACTTTTTCACAATTCTTTCCAAATCTTCAGAAAGGAGTGAATCGCATTGGTGGTGGTGTATTAATTGCCATATCTGCGTCAGTCCCGTACAATTCAATAGAATTTCACATTTCTCATGACGGTGAATTTATCGCCATTCGTGCGAATATGCCTGATAAACATCTATTTATAACCTGCTCCTATATTCCCCCAAATTCCGATATCTCCATTTACAGGAAACACGCTTCCCTCATTTGTGAAGTGGCCAAGCGATCTAGACCCACTGATATAGTCATTGTGTTGGGTGACTTCAATTTGCCTCAAGACACTTGCTGTTACAGCGATAGTTCTGACTGTTTGATACCTACCTCAACATCTGATAGAGCCATTTGTTCTTTAATGAATTATTTGATCATAATTTAGTTCAATACAATGGTACCCCTAATTGTAATGGTAGATTGCTTAATCTTTGCTTTGCCAATTTTCCTGAGATTTGCGTTAATTTTTGTCTTCCGTTTAGTTTATCTGAGGATCCATATAATCCAGCATTGGGTATTTCGTGGAACTTCTATAACGTTCCAAATTCAAATTTTTCATATAAATTTTATTATTTCCATAAAATCAATGTTTCCATGCTAAAATCACACCTTTCTCATATTGTGCTTGATTTCTCAGTAGGAAGTATTGATAGCTTACTATCGTTGTTCTACAATATATTAAATCAAGCTATTTCTGCATCCGTTCCGATCAAGCAGTCCCGTCCTCGAAGCAAGTGACTCCCGTGGTTTAATAAAGCAATTAAATATTACAAGAATAGGAAAAACAAGCTTTTCAAAAAATTTTAGAAAAGTGGTTCTTCTATCGACTATTTCGCTTACTCAGTGGCAAGGCATAAATTTAATTCCCTCAACCGTCAATACTATTGCAGATACCTTCAGTTTGTTAAATACTCCTTGTTTGCTAATCCTAAATACTTTTTTAAGTTTGTTAATTCTAAAAGAAAAATCTCCATAAATCCCTCGCATGTGTCTTTTAATGGCTTCGAGTCCTCGGATGATTTTGAAACCTCAAATCTCTTTGCGGAATACTTCCGACAGAACTTTTCAACTACCAATTTTGATTTATCAGCAAACTATCCATATCCGATTTCTAATTTGATTTCATATAACTTTGTTATATCGGAAAATGACGTTTTTGAAGGATTGAGTTCTCTAAAATATAACTGTTCACCTGGACCTGATGGAATCCCCTCATTTGTACTTATATCTTGTGCTGGCGAGCTATCTCAAAGATTTTTAACAAGTCCTTGAATTTAGGTATTTTCCCTTTGTGTTGGAAGACTTGTTTCCTTATTTCTATTCACAAAAGTGGTAGTAGGCAACTTGCAGAGAACTACAGAGGCATTCCCAAGTTGAAAATCTTACCTAAACTGTTCGAGCGAATTGTGACTCAGCATATAGCCTTTTCCATGAAATCGTATATTTCTCCTTTCCAACATCGTTTTCGAAAGGGAAGATCTACGGTCAGGTAGGCTTAGATTGTTTGGCCACTTCGCAAATGAGGGCGGCCTGTTTCTTATATACAGAGATATCCGAATTTGGAGGAATATAGGAGCAGGTCACATATAAGTGTTTATTAGGAAATTTCACTCGAATGGTGATAGATTCAACGTCGGGACTAGTTGGAAATTCAAATGAATAGGAGGCGACTGCCGAAGAAATGGCAATTAAAACACCGCCACCAATGAAAGCAAACACTTGATCCATCGACAAGCTTATCCGTGAATCCGCTCACGGTTAAATACAATTTTAGATTGAAAACGAGCACAGCAGGCCGCTTAACGTATTTTCGAGTTGCAATGCAACACCCCGACTAATCCAGCCAAGCCCACCATTTTCCTCAGATTGGTCACAAAAGGACAACTTCCGTTTTTCCAACTCAAACATCTTTACCCAATCAAACGTAATATTGGCAAAGTAGAATTTGAGTTTATTCAAGCCTGGTATTTTTAGACCTTCCCCTTCGGCAACTACTTTTACTTTACATTTGTTAGCGAAAAAGGACCCCAATTAGTGGAATCCATTGAGTGACAGTGATGTTTAAATGTAAAAATAACAATTCCGAATGGATACGCGCCCCTTCATATGAACGATATACATTTAAATATGAGGACTAAGAACCTTTTTTCGAAAATACATTTCGTTAAAGGACTACCAGATTCTGATGGCAGGAGAACCACATATTTAAAACTGCAATTACTGCGCTATTTAAAGTGTTTAAATTCGTGCGACAGTACTTCCGGCTTAAAAATTCTTCGCAAATTTTTCAAAGATTCGTAGACAACATCTCAAAATCGTGTTTGCAAGTTTGGAGATTTTTGGACCTAATATAATATACTTGTGGGACAAATAACATAAATTCTCTTGAGTACAATGTATCCGAAAGAGAATCTGAAGAAAAAATTATGGCAATTCGTACGTTCAGAAGATCGACAAAAGCGAAATTCTTACAAAAATTCATTGCTAATACAGATTACTACCACAAATATATATCAAATCTAACTACCGGTTAATAACATAAATATAAATAAATAACATAACAAAAAGAAAGACACAGATCTTCAATGCAATTAAAACGTTTGAAAAGATCAAAAATAGGATTGCGTTAAACACTTAACGCAATATTAGAATATTAATAACGATATTAATAACGAACTAAAGTCAACTCTTACATTCAACGCATTAAACACACCTATTAGCGGATGTATTAAAACAAATCAATTACAGCAATATAGAGTCAATAGCATTTTTCTTTAAACAATTAAGTTCTTCTGAAACACCCTATAGCGCTTTTGATCGAAAACTCCTTGCGATCTATTGAACGGTTCTGACACTTTATCTTCGCCATATTCATAACAACACTTTGCAGTGCAAAACATTCATAAACCACCCCTCAATATGGTAATTCTAAGTCTGACCGTAGTCCGGAACAATGGAGACATCCCGTATGCATCGCATAGTTAACTAATGGTATCCAGCACATTAAAGGTGAATCCAACGTGGTGGTGGACACTTTGGCTGGAACTTTGGAAATTGAGATTCTGAGTAACGCGTATTAAAATTTTGGGATGTTGAATAGTAACAGTTACACACTCAACCGGCAAATACCAAGTTCGTAGGACGTGTTTATGAAGTCTATGAATGCCTAAAGTATGGGCAGGAATGCGAAACACGTGAGCGTTTTGGTATACTGCAAAAGGACGGTTAATCGTATAAAAACATTAAATAAAACGTGATCCCGTAAAACAAAACTGAATGGAATGATAGAGACGTCAACAATAATTATAGCAAGAGGAAACTTTAGTGAAACGAATGAAATCATTAAACTAAAGGAAAAAAAATTAACGTATTAGTTAAAGAAACAATCTGTTCAAATTGATTTTACTAGCTTCGTTCCCGTAGGACAGCACCGCATATGACATTAAAAAAAAATATATATATTGTACCAGAGACGTTAAATGGGCTTTTCTGAAGTAGGAACGGGAAAGATACTAATCAATTTTACAATAAAGATATCTTCATATATCGCATGTTTTTTTCCAATGTACGTAAGTCAATGAGCATTAACCAATATGCATAAGTCGAAAGTTCTAAACGACATCTCCACGTAGATCGAAACGTAAAAAGTTTCGTTTTAGATCAATGTGACATCTGCTGTTCGGTGTCGGCACAACAGCCGAGATCACTTTTATAAACGTTTACTTATGTAGGGATCATAAAATAACTTCGGCAAATCTCTTTAGGAAGTGCAGGCGTGATTTGGCTTTGTTTACGAATAACTCAATTTATATATGGAATCTCAAATTTGGGGTAACGCCTAAGTGATTACATTTAGCTGTATTTATCAATGAACTCGGTATAGGCTATTATAGTGGACCAAGAAAAAGATAGTTTACAGTATTCTTCAGTGACATACCATTAACCACCGCAAGGAGAAAGAAGTCAAATTGAAGGCTCGCTAATCCATTGCAGGTGTTTACTGAAGGGAACATTTTTATATCATCAGCACTTCGACGTTAAGGTGAAGGTGAAAATCACTTCTTATGTCGGTTCGACAGATAGTTTCCAAACCGCAGTACCCATGTGCTTAAGACATTCGCTCACGGTGTTCACCGTCATAAACAATAAAAGAGAGTAACCTTTCAGTGTCAAAATAAGCAGATCGTTTGAAAGAATACTTCTGCTCCTGTGAATTTTAAGGATAAGAATATGTCAGACGAACCTATTGGATACGGATAGATTGGATGCGCTGGGCTGACTTTTCGAAAAACTCAGCAAAAAAAATAATTTGCTTAGATAACAGTTGTCCCCTCATAAAATGCAAATAACTTCCTTATGGAATTGAAATCACGCCTACGGTTGGAACAATATATAAACTTTTTACAAGGTCTTTTTCTATTGCAGACCCTAACCAAAAGATTATTATGCTAGACCGTTACCAACAGTAATTTATTAAACGTACAATAAGGGGGTTTCTTGAAATTAGGAGTAGTATTAGTAGTAATACTATAACGGCTGTGGTTTGTAAAACTAGCATTGAATGTCTGGGCGATCAAAAGCTTCTATTCAAGAGGCACTTGAATTTATATCATTTGAAAGTATAATGTCCAATATGTTTCCATTAGCATTATTGGTACCATTTAGCTTATAAACGCAAAATTTCAAGAAGACAAAATTAGTGTAGAGTAGTCTAAGAGACCCTTAACTTAAAGTTAGCCAAAATTAATAAATTGCCATTAATGTGAAATTTCGGATTAATATTACTGAATGACCGGAAATGTGCAAAATAAGCAGAAATATTAGATGTAAGTGGTACGCAAGAACATATAGAACAATAGAAACAAAGAATTTAAACTTGATTTGTAAAGCGGTAGATTCAACATCTACTACACTCGGCGATAATGAAGTTTGTATAATAATTAATATACGACTGCCTGTTCTAATTTCTTTTTAATTAGTACGATGACGCTCTAATTTGTGTCTTTTTTAAGGCAAATTATATAACGTAAATTCTTTTAAGAATTTGTGAATTTCAAAGTGTATATTGTACGCATTATATGTGCATTTTTCATTTTCAAAGGCCAAAATATTTGTTGAAACACTTAATATGATGAATGGTTATACTACAGTAAAACCATTAGGTGACCTTCATTTTAAAAGTCAGCCAATTTCATAGATCTTTCACATTAGGAGAGTACTTTCTTAATATTAAATAAATAAAGTACAAGTACAAGTAGCACGCTGCATTAACTGTTGCCTAATAAGAGCACAATGATAATCCATGGTGTAATGGTAACACAACCATTACAACCTGCTACTTGGCGGCGGTGCATTTACTGATTTGAACAACTAATGAAGTTTCTTAACGTCTTGCTCCGCTATCGTTGGGGTGAGTTTCTTTATTTTATTATATGCATTTTCTATTTATATATAATATAAATCTTGATAAAATTCGAATATATTTTATACACTAAAGTTTACTGTAGTAGAAGTATTTGAGCACATCTCAGAGCACATTGCACAATGGCTGGGAAGAAACTCCGTCCGAGGAGTAAGAAGTCAGAGGTAAACAGTCCGATCAAGAAACGTTGTCTCCCCACAAAGAAACGATAAGGGCGAAGGGTGGCCAAAGGGTTAGTCCACTTCATGGGAATAAGTGTGGGCGTAGATTTCTACTCTGAGTCTGTCTGATAGGCAGTTCGATTTCCGTAAGAACCTCTATACCGATGAAGTTTGGATACGTGCACGACATATATCAATGACTGTAGCGATAAATATGTGCTAGGGATATTTACTGACTTTAACGGTGCATTTGACGATCTTAATTAGAACAGTGTACTTGCCAGACTCGAATAGTTAAATTGAAGTTTGGGTAAAGTCAGAATGTGCTTGTGCTGTTTGTACGAACGACATTTTCTTTAGCAATATGGTTAGAGAATACCTATAAGGGTCCATCAGTGGACCATTCATGTGGAACTTTGCGATGGATCGCTTATCAAGGCAACCAGAAGGAACGTGCAGAAAAAAGATGGTAAACGTAGATTCTCCTCAGATGATTTACTCACCGTAGCAAAAGGTGAAGCTCGTAAAGTTATCGAAAAATGCAATGAGTGCATGAAGTTACTGCGTGAGCGCGTGGTTTTCGTGCGGATGTTCATTAGATAAAGCTGTGATGATGCTAGTAAACGTTAGCCTCTCGTTCGGCAGACTTCCAATAGTTAAGGTGAATGAGGTTAAGCTTAAGTACGAAGCATGCATATTCGATTGCAATTTTGTCTACAAACTACGAAAAGATCAACATTATAATTATTACCCTCTTCTTGCAAGAAGGTTACTATTCTCATTGTCGCGATGTCACAAGAATTTACTTAAACATGACTTTCCATGAGAAACAATGTCTTCATGGCTGTTAATAATCAATCAATGTTTAGATGCTTATCAAAAATATTGTAAATTTAAGTGATAAGCATTTTTTGTAAGAAAACTAATTGTTTAAAGCAAAAATTATCTCAAATAAATCACTTGCAGTCGAGTACTCAAACAATAAAAATCTTTTTATTTAACTTATGATAAGGAAAGGTATGCCTTTAGTTAACGCGCTAAGAAAGGAGCGTGTAGAGAGATTAAATTCTAGAGAGCGTAAATTGTTATTAAAGAAACATGTCCGTATATCATAGTAATATCATTCGCAAAAAAGTGACAGCGGCAGAGTGGTTGTTGAAGTTATTCGTGATATGTTATATGTGGAGACTTTAACTTTAGTCTGCATTTGGGTTTTATACTTACGGTTCATGGATCTCTGAATTGCATTGTTGCATTAAAGTCCTTCAGAAACTATAACTTGCGCATGAGATAATCAACCTGAAATTAAAAACATGTGTTGTGAGAACGCGCCTATTGCTCTGGATTCAGAAATTTCAAGACTATGGGAATTGGACAAGTGGATATTGATATCGGTTGTAATCCAGCTCTCTCTACCCCTAAAATGTTGGCTGCATTGAGTACGTTTGCTTTCTGTGTTTTCTTTAGGCGGCATGCTATGAAATGGAGTCTCCACAACACTATTGGAGCCTCGTCCGCTTATCCTCGCTGAACGTTGATAGGAGTGGCTGACTGCAGTGGGGGTGAATACTTTTAGGAGATTTCTACATTTTTGGTATGGTAGTGTGGTGGAAATCCCTTTCCATGTTTCTTTGCATTGCTATTGGTGTTTGAGCTCAGCTTGAGCTTCGCTCACACTTTTTTCGAAAGTGACGTTTCTCTTACTGAAAAGAAGAGTTCGGGTGAAGCCTCTTCCTAACATTGAGAGTATCATGTCCATGTGCATTGCATTGGTTGGTTCTGTATTACTGTAGTCTCATCTGCAGATTCTAGCCCATACCGAGTTTCAGGTGATATGGGAACTCCTGTAAAGACTGCTCTAAGGCTTTCATTATTCCTTTCCTCAACCCTCCTCTTCGCTCTCACCCCGTTTTAATTCTGGTCACAAGCGTGTCAGGAACGCGAAAAGCAATCTTTGGGATTCACTCTGACAGCGAAAATGACACATTGCGGGAGTTTCGTGGCCGCTGTGATTAGCTCAAATCGCAAAAAAAGCTGTTAATCGGTTTGGAATGGCATGTCAACTGGATGTGTTACCCAAAGAAACTCAGCATATTTAGATACCGCGTAACTCTTATGAGAGGAGATATACGTATACGTACACTTGTCTACGGTGGCATAATCTCATATGAATATTGAATGAGAGAAAATTTCTGCCTCTTTTATGTGGCAAATAGCCTTTAAAATTCATTTTTCCAACGCTACGTAATTCGTGATTTGATTTTTTTTTGGTGTTAACAATTTCTGCTAATTTTTATAAAACGTATTACTAAGTTAGTGTTAACTTTTTAAAAATTGGGAACTGAGTGTTTGGTAAATTAAAAGTGGTAATACTATTTTTGTTTTTGCAATTGATGTGCGCGCACATACATTGGCGTTTGACCATCTTTTTTCTGTTTTGACTAGCTTTGTCTCTTGATGCTTTAACAGGCAAATACACTTAGTGTGCGCCATTCTCTTAATTTTGGTGGACGATAATCTTCGTAAGAAGATAATTCTGTTTTTTATAAAATTTTTTTTGGGGATTTTGAGTTAAGATGGACCAAGCCAATAAATTTGTCGCTTATATGTCCAGATAATAGACAGTAGTAATTATTGGCAGGTAATATATGCAAAACACAATAGCTAAAGCCGATATGTTAAGTGTAATTGTGGATTGTTGAGTTGTTGAAAGAGATGTAAAAGAAGGTGTTGCAAACCTTGGTTGAAAACAAAAACGGTATGTTATAGCAACCGAAAATGATTAAACCAAAATAAAGAAAAAAAAAATTTATCAGGCATTAAAAAGACAAATTCGCTTTTCTAATAAAGCAAGTTAGTTCCCCGAGATGACGTACATTTTTTGCTAAGATCGAGAAGACCATCATATAACTTGGAGCAACTAAGAGAACTGCGAATACCATCAAGCCTTAGACATCTGACGATTAGATGCTCAGCATACACGGTCATATTGCAAACTTCATAAATACCACATAGTATAGCACGAAACATTTTTAAATATACTTTATCATAAGTATGACCACTCATGAGTCTATACAGACTTTAGATTTTCCAGAAATTAAAGGAAGCCTCTGAAAAGGGTTTAAATTGAAATGGGAGATTTATTTTATAGAAAAGCCGCAGTCTCATTAAATTCATCGCCAACATTTGGTTGTTGGAAGATGTGGTTCCGAATTGCCCGTATTGCTTCATTGGGAGTGTATTTGATGAACGAAATCGTCCCATCAACTTGCGTCCTTTTTGCATGAATGCCGTCTTTTGTATTTAAAAAAAAGCCGCAGTGATCAGGTATCCGAACAAGGTGGCAGTCATCCACTTGACATTCATTTAACATCCTGTGTGTATCAAACACGTATTGATTTTCTGCATCTCTTCTATTTACTAGAAGTAGCGCTGACTTTCTACCCGAAAAAATAAAAATTCTTTTGATACTGTCAACAATAGCATGTCTGATGACAAGCAATTCAATAAAAGTCGAGGAAAGTTCCACCGCCACTTTGATTCTACGTAATATTTTACAGAGATACTTCACTAAAGAGAAGCTAGACAGATTATGGCCGACGGAGCCGTCACTGGCGTAGTCGTTGTTGTGATAAAGAAGAAGCTTTTTTGATATAAGATCCTCATACATGAGAAATTGACCTTTTACTTTGAGGTATAGATCGATTCAAGAATGGTCGTGAAGACTCCACATTTGTTGTTAAAAAAGTTGCAGAGAGGAATTGAATTTATCTTGTCAAATATATGACGCAGTTTTTGATAACAAAATGTGTAGCTGCAAGAGAGAGTGTCGCTAAGAGATGTAACTTTCCCAAAAAAAGAAGGACTCATTATCTTGACCTTAATTAACTGCTTGGCAGTACAAAGAAGAGCTCTTTTGGAAACGTGCTATTCCACAGAAATGACATTGAAAATATTCTGAGGACCCCGTTGTTATTTACTTCAAAATTGAATCACATTAGTTTTCTATGCGCCCCTCAATTTGTGAAACTGACAAGCATCAGAACGTAACTAAAAACATGATCAGGCAATATACAATAAAAATGTTAATTGCATCCGACAAAGAATATAAAGTTTATTAGAAGATAAAAACTATAATTAGCTTAAACTAAAGAAAAATCATATAGACCATTAATATATTACAATTTTAAGCTATCCAGCGAAGATTACCTAGATCAGGTATGCATATTTGTGCCAATTGAAGTGTACCTCCAAAATGAAACAAAAAGACGAAATTAATGAAACGGTAAAACAAAAAATAAGCAACAGCACGCAATATGTTGCATCAACTTGCATTTTTAATAAACAAATGAATTTAGTGTCTATGGTCAATAATATTATGTGATGGTAAAAAACGTCACAATACGCACACATAAATAACTGAATTGAAATATTGGAATTAAACATAAGTATGGTAAACAAAGCTCAAAACATGAATTAAAAATTGAATAAGAATGGAAAATATATTGAAATATATTGAAATATATGAGCCGATAGCCTGTGTTGCTAGTGCTCAATGTCTCTTTTTTTAGTCTAAGAATTCAATTCATTAGTCTAAAATTAAAATAATAATAATAATATTGAAATATATACAAATGTAAGAGAACCAAATAAATTATATACTAAAATTAAACGCTAATGAATTTATTCACACGAGTGGTATATAATTGTCAATTTTTAATTAAATGTATCTTTCTACTTCCAATCTTGATCAAAAAAAGAAAAAGATAGCATCGACACCCTCTTCTCTGATTCGTAGACTACGGCTATGAGAAGATATGATAAATGAATCTTGATGATAACTAATCTCACATGATCTATAAGAAATGATATTACGGACAGTATCTATCAGAAGAGATTGTGTATGTGCACCATGTCTTGCCCAAACGAGCGATATTGTCCTTCAAAACAGACTGATGTCATCGGCGGAACTGCGGATACAGTGATGGACCTATTGGAAGAGTTGCGATGGTGTTGTGGCGATTGTAGAAAGGAGGAAATAGATATTTACTAGTTTTTTATGCAGACAACAATGGGTTTGTCGCTAATAGGTAAGGAACTCGCAGCTTCGTGTCTTTCAGGTTTTGAAAAATACAAGCCGATGTATGATAAATGTTTCCATCTGAACCGTTTGTTTTGCTTCGGAAATCTAAGGGACCAACATGTAGTGTGGCATGTGGTTCTTCCCCTTTGAAAGCTCATGCATCTGTACTTGTTGGTCTCTTCCTTAACTTATCTCCAACAACAAAATTTATGAACCTCTCCTTGTCAAATCCTATAACGACACTGAATGGTCTATCTCGCCCTGCCTAAAGATAAAAACCAAATTTCTTCTAATATTAACAACGCTGATAACATCATTGGGCGGAACAGTCCTTCCCGTTACAGCTGTGCGTCAATAATACGTTCTCCGACTAGAGAGGATCAGCCAGGATAACCTAAAAGTAAAAATAGAAGATAAATAAAATAAAAAAAAGCTCTTCTCTCAACAGCAATGACATTTTTAGAAGGGATAAACTAGATCGTCCTACTTATTTGATTTATAGTCATTCGCATGAAAATTTGCAACAAATGCATATTTGTATACATATACTATAACAATAAGAAAACTCGCCTCTCTATTATGACATCCTGCGATGTTAGTATAAATGCAAGATTTGGAATAAAATGAAGTGTGGAAGAATAAGCTGAAGAAAAACGACGCGTTGCATTTCGAGATTGAGGACAGAACATTACTGGCGACGAGGACAAATTGCAAAAAAAGCATAAAAGTGATAAAAGTGCTAAATAGGTAACAACAAAAATATAAAAAAATCTGCCGCGTATCGTCAGATCGTAAATTAAAATTGCAAAATAATATATTACATATTTATACTAAAATTTCAGCCAATTACGAAAACGAGTGCACTTTTACGGCAGGAAGAATTTTCTAGAATGCTCCTAGATGAACGACAGGATTGGGTGCAAACCCTACTCAAAATCGAAGCGGATTCTTTAAAAGCATCAGAAGAGCCATTTGTACCAGCTTTTCGTAAATTCCATACAAAAACACAAAATGGAGATTCCAGTTTGCAACAATTACAGCAACATTTTATTGCAGAAATCAAATTTCTTGTCCTAGAAAGGTCCAGAACTATTTAATCTAAAACTTATTAATAAAAAATTTATTTGAAACTGCTGACCTTAAAAATCAAACCGTTACTGAATTAACCTTCAAATTGTCATAAAATTTTTTGTTAGTACAAAACATTGTAGCACCTCTGAATTTCGTAAGACCGAAATGAAACCTAACCAGTCCTACAACGATTGCACCGCTGAGCAGTGTTGTAACAAATTTACTGATGAAATGATGAGCGATCATATTATTACTCACATACCGAATGATACCGTTAGTCTCCTTAATTGCAGAGTCATATGAAGTCAAAACAGAAAGCGTCTTACCCATCAAAGAAAATTCAATAGAAATTCCCAAACTTGTTCAAGTAACTGCCATTGGAAATAACATTAAGAAAGCATGTCTAAAAGAAAATGCTAAGTTTCTACCAAGGTTTAGTTCATGTTCTAGTTGTTTTAAATCACACGATCGAGAGAATTGGAAGCTCAGAAGCGCTATTTGCCAAAAATGTTACAAAAACGGGCACATTGTACTTGGTTGTTTAAATTAACAATTTAATTTGCGAACAAAAGAAAAAACAAAAGAGGCACAACCGGTATTTAGATAACTGAAACCGCCTATGAACCTACAAAAATTTATATCTTTCGTAGAATGCAAAATCGTGTAGATATGAAAACGTATGTAAATATCAATTCGCTAAATCATACGCTCCAAAAATATTACTATATGTCAATTACTATTGGTCAAAATTGAATTCCCATTGTTGATGGAGTAAAAACGAAAATAAAATGAAAAAATAACCAACGAAATTACTCTAATTGTTATTGATTCGGAAAATCTCTTTAGATTAGATTTATTCCAAACACTCTGTTTCGAAATTAAACAAGTGAAAATTTCAATTCAAATCCAAGAGTGATTCTAAGTTTGACGCATATATGTACCTAAAAGACCCAAAATTTTTTAAATCCGCACCTGCATCTTCTGCGCAGTTTCCGAAATTTAATGAAGAAATTAAACGTGCAACGAGCCAAGCTGTTAATGCACAAAGTGATATTGATTAACACCCGTTACCAACTAGGCAAATGTTATTTCACGCTATACGCTATGGCAAATAGTTCACAAAAGTAGATTAAAAAGAAGCATATTTATAAATTGGGCTTGATGTACAATCAAAGATGTTCATGGTTATAATTAATCACTAGCCCTTTTCGGGTACCAACGTCTTCCTTTCTGAATTGTCAGTGCGCCCCCTATTTTTCAAAAAAATGTTAAATAATTATTTTTTGACATAGAGGGATGCGCAAGTTACTTTGTCGCCCTCTTTATTTGAGCCCCAACATTATCAACTCACATGCTCCGCCTTGATAATGTGCTTCAAATTTTAAAATATGACGGTGTAAATTACTATACATAAAAATGTTACCTCTTACAAGAGCAAATAGAATAACTGGAGCCATATAATTACCGCTGATGGCATACTACCAGGTGGATCTGCAGCAAAAGCCGTAAGCGAATTAAACCCACCAAAGGATTTAAAGCAATTGGGAACCTGTTCCTCTTAAAATTAAAAACTACTCCAATTTTCTACCTAATTTTACTACTGCTGCAACGCCTTTAAATCGTTTACGTAGGAAAAAACATTGTATTCAAATGGGATGGTGTTCAACAATTAAATATCACATGTCGTCAATGCTACTAAACTAGCTCATTTTCAAGAGAAATTGCCGATTATTCTTGACAACGACGTGTCTCATTTTGAATTAGTAGCATTTTGGTCGCAGATATATCCTAATGGCCCAGAAAGACAATAGCTTTCGCTGCAAAGATATTGAGCAAACAGCAAGTTAAATATAGCCAATTTAAGAAAAGGATTTATCTATTATTTTTGCCGTAAAACGTTTTCACTAGTTCCTGTATGAAAAAACTTTTGCTTTTTTAACTGACCATAAACCTTTGCTAAGTATTTTTAATGCTACAAAACATCTTTCAACTATGGCACCTCATAGATTGCAGTAACGACGTTTAATTTTGATGACACACCCCTTTAAATCCAAATATCATTAAATGACAGATCATGAAAATGCTTAAATTCCAATCGCTTTCGATGAAGATTTCGATAACGAAGAAGCTGTGTGTAACGTCAAGTTCGATAATTTAATCTAATCCGTAAACACGTCAACGAAGATTTCATATTACGTAAAGTTCAATATTTTACAATAAATAGATTGCCTGAAAAACGTCAAGAAATATGTTCCAATCTAAACTCTTTCTTTAATCGTAAACCTTTTTTTGCTGGACTACTTCCCTTGCACATTGATTTCATCCGAATATTCCTGAAACGTTAAAAATTTGGTGATCGCCAGTCAGTATTTATATTCAAGATAATTTTGAATAAATGAATGTTAACGAGGGACTGTATAATTCAAACGAGTACATTATCGTCAGGCAATGTTGATGAGGTGATTGCCACTTTTATTATTTTTTTTATTTATTATTGATGTGGTCCTAATAAGGAAAGAATATACTAGAGAAAATACCTATATATTCAAGGCGAACTTATCTGGTTATTATTAGTGTTAGCATGGTTTACTGTTGACATTAGTCGACCCTGTTTAACTGTCCAAAATCCTGAGCGGACACTTTTCCATTACAGCTTACCTTTCTTCTTAACTTTGTAATAGTAAATGACACCATTGACCAGCACGGTATATTTGTGGTTAACAGAGGCACATGACAAGCCTTTTGTGGCCCCTATTCCATGGGGCATATTTTCTTGTTTTATTAAACAACGGATCCTCGAAACACAATTATAGTCTAAGGTGAGTTCTGATTAGCTAGAGTTTCTATATGTCTTTTAAACTAATTTTTAGGTACTTCATAATATATTTTAATGTAGGTTTTAGTTATCGAAAATGTTCATGTTCATGACGACTGACTAGAGACATGGTCTTGTACGTCAATGACCTTTTGTTATGGACAATAGTAAACTCACTCAACAGAAACTCACTATACCTATATACGCATACGTTGCACATTCAAGGAAGCCATTGTTAATCATTATTTATAAGTCTTGAGCAGATTTTCAGTCTAACAATGGGCCCGAAGCTACTGCAGAAACGGATTAAGTCAATAGTGTAGTCAATTTGAAATATCGTGTTGTAAGATATTTTTTTTTTTGTATTGATAATCTTTTAAAAAATGGGCATGAAGACGAATTAGAACAACTTTTTTCATCTTGGTTCTTCACCATAAATGGAATCACAACGAGACGTAAATGTTAAAAAAAGAAATAGAAGCCTTTCGGAAATTGTTGGATTTCTATTGAAACTAAGATCTTCACTATTGTAAAGAGATGCAAACGAAATACAAACATAAAAAAATATAGGCATTAGACGCCTTTGAAATATGTTGATTAAATGTTGTTGCAATTAAGTTCTGTAATAAACGGATATGATTCACTTTAATTTTCGTGTTTTTTTTAAGGATTGCGATTTTAGCTTGGGTTGGGTAAGCAACACTACATACAACCCTCTAATCACTAGTCAGTCAAGCTCAAATAGAAGAGCGCGTCGCCCGTTTTAAAGCATTTAACGTTAGTAATATTTAAATAGATAGCAATGTTTAAAAAAATAGCTAACATGTATAAAAACAATAATGATATTAACAATAATAATGATCCAAGGCGAGACTAGGATGTCATCAATCGCAACAATATGTAGAAGTAATGGAAATCATAATAATGCATCAAACATAAAGCGTACCCTGGGGTACAATAACAATAAAGTCAACGGCTAAAAGGCGATTATGGACAGCAATAGGAACCATGATTGACTTTGCTTCGTCAAAATGGAGAGAAGGAAACAAAATCATAACATTCCGTGAGGCGTACCGGTAATTACTCAAAATTTGATTTTTAAATAAAATCATTTTACTTACGTTCCTACATCTAATGAAATACGTAACGAATTTAAAGAAATCGACTTTTGTCCGGTTGTTGCGTATTTAAATGAAAAAGTTCAATTTCCAAAAAAAAAGAGACGCGATAATTTTCTGAACGCCACTGATTTTAATACACAAATTTTAAAGGCGTATATTCCTCGGAACTTCACTGGAAAAATTGATATCATTCGTAAGATTCCAGCAAGTATTAACGAAAATGACTTGAAAAATAATGCCCAATCTGATATTTTAATTAAATCGGTAACGAGGTTACATCATCGAGATCCCAACGACAGGAACACATTTATCCCGACAAGCATTGCAAAAATTGGTTTGAAAGGAAATGTAATTCTCAAGATAATAATTTTTAATTATTGCATACTTCATGTTCGCTGTTTCATAGCTACTCTTAAACAATCCTTTAAATGTGGAAGATTTGACCATGTAGCCAAATTCTGTAAAAGTAAAGAAGCATCATGTCGAAATGGTGGGAAATCTTCGGACTGTCGGCCTAACAAGTGCTCTTTCATTAAATGTATTGCCTGTGGTTCGTCCTCACACAATATCAGTAATAACGATTATTCGAAGCGTAACCATGAGAAATAAATCAATAAGAACTACTAAGATAGTTCAAAGAAAGACAAAGTCTATAAAGGAAAATATGTTAACCCTTTTGAATACTTAAGCACAATGGAATATGAGGAAAATTTTGGTCTCATTGAAAATTCTAACCCTTCGCAAAATATAAGCAATGAGCATGTCGATGTAAACAAGATCCATACAAGGAAAAATATTAGTCTGGTTGTGAGACATAAATCTCAATTTCCGGGACCAATAAATCTCAACCGTCAAAATAATGTACAGGTTCCTAATGAAAAGGAAAACTTTGTTAATTACCACAAAACTTCAGAGCTTGAAAAACTGCTTAACGGAAATCTTCAAAACTTTTATTACTATAGATGAGTCAGATGCAAACACAAATTTGGTTGAATAAATGTCGGTGTTCAAATCATCTTACGATTTGCTCCTACAGTCTGAGTACTCTTCACTGTTAAATCCTTCAAATCACAAAAAATGATCTTTTTACAATACCATATACAGCGCTTCAGACGTAAAGCACCCATTTCGTATTTTTTTCTAAATTCAAAAGCGATAAGTTTCTGCATGCTTAGTGAAATATTTTTGTCTGATGAAAATGTATCAGCGCTAAAAATCGCTAACTACAGTCGGTCGTTAAACGCCGCCCTAATGGTTAAGGTGGTGCCGCCATTCTCATCATAAAAGGTATCAATTTCATACAAATTGTATACAAATCGTTAGCTGATGGGGTTATTATTACAACAGCCACTCTCAAGCCCAATACTGTGATAATGTCTGTGTACTTTCCACCTAATATGCCAATATTTTAAAGACGAATTAAAAGCACTTCATATTTTCTTGGATGCTTTTCGTAATGTTGTTCTAGCTGGTGATTTTAACACAAGACACCAGTTTTAGTGACTCGTTTTCGAGCAGCAGGGGAGAGGCCCTTTTTGTTATCATTAACTTTACTTCCTTCAATTGTTTTCACACGCTCCTTGTGGTCCGCTCATTCGAAGTTTGTTGAATCAGACTTTGTCAAGTTGTACACAAAAATGATGGAAGAAAAATTGCGATGCTCTCTCTTGAGTAAATTAGGTAAATCTCCTATTGAGTTTCATTTGAGATTATGGATATTAAACTTTTTTCTTTCGCAGGGACTCCTGCCAGGCAGCTGTCTTAGTCCTGTTCTTTTCAACCTATATACGGCCAAGTTGCATTGACTTCAGAATAGCAAAGCATATCCAATATTGCAATATGCTGATGATTTCCTGGTTGATTTATATTGGTAAATCTTTGAAAGAAGCACTTGAAAATCTTGCTACTAAAGCTAATCTCTGTTTTGACGTTTGCAAACACCTTAACTTTAGTTTCAACTTATAACTTTCCTAGCTATATATTCAAAAAATACAGCCATTTCAAAACAAATTAGTTCTCTCCCCCCTCCGCACCAGTTACCACCGAGTCGTTTCTGACGAATTACCTGTCTATGAGAGGGCTTTACATCTGACGGCTAAAGAAATTCTCACATCGTCAACAAACCGTCTTTTTTTCAAATGGTAGTCTCCAGGGCAGGTGACGTTTCCAGCAGCAGCATAAGTTGTTATTTAAAATTTCATCGTATTTTCGGTAAAGCCTGGAGCTCTGTGCAAAGTGTATATACATTCATGTTGTTCAGTTGGGTTTCCGGGGTACGTATTGCGAAAGATTTTGTTTATACCAAAACAACGATTTCACAGTTTATGCTACTGATCGCTCGGTTGGTCAAAGAATATCAAGTTTCGCGGTGATTGAGTGCCGTTTAGAAGTACTTGGAAAATTCAAAACTCTCAAAGAGCTTCCTTCAACGTTCATTAATCTTCTAGCCATCAGACAGGCTGTTCATCTTGTCATATTAAATGATATCAAAAGATTTGTGATTTTTTCTGACAGCTAATGGACCCTGATTCTGATTCTAAAAAAAAGATCCTTTCAATATGTATGTATTGAAGATCCATAATATTCACGATATTGATGAATGTCATCTGGTCTGGATTCCAAGTCATTGTGACTTTCGCTTAAGTGAATACCTGGATAGTTATGCTCGTGAAGTTCAGGCGTAGCCGATCATAGTAAACCACCAACCAAATTTACACTTTTTCCTAGAGTACTTACGCACATCCAAATAATCCAAATTTTTCAATTTCTCTGGAGAGCTTTTCTCAGTTGCCTCCACTAGTTTCTCAACCAACAATTAAACGACTATAAACTGAGCTTACTGTGTCTTTTCCAACCAAGAAAATGATAACTCCCCCCTTCCAATACAAAATTTTCAAACCCCGACACTGACAAAAATTAAGGCATTATTCCTTCTGACTACAAAGTAATCACTGATTCTACCATATTCTCTAACTTATCTCAAATCTCTGATCGTATTCAAAAATTGCGTAATGTCAAGCCGTCCTCTAAATCAAATTCTATTATTAACTCCACACGCTTATCTCTCGACCTTCACAAAAGGCTTCTTAACCAACAACTCTCTTCGGGTTCGTACCCCTATTCTCTCTCAATCAATATTAAAAATAGCTCAGCTTATTTGCACTAGCACCCATAATAAATTAAAACAGCTTCAACAATAGCTTCATTGTAATGACATCTCCGTGGTTATCTTTCTGAAACTTTTCTTAATCCTCATGATTCTTTTTCTATTAAAAATTATAACGTGGTTAGATTTAAACGTATCTCCAACTCATCTTATGGACGAAAGATTTCGTTTACTCGCCAATTTTTGATTTAATAAAAGCATTTTTTTTTTTGGGAATAATCCGGCCTTACCTTTCATTTATAACTTTATATCACTCAATTCCTCTCCTTCTTTAAAATTTTTCCTGATATATTTTATGTTCACTTTCTTTGAGCGCTCAGTCACACGGGCATTCTTGGCGACAAGACTGCGGATAAAATCACATCTTCCAGAACATCTCGTTTTAACGATCGTGATTCCAGCAGATCTGAGGACAATCAACAAAAAGCATTCAGTTCTTTCTTGGCAGCAACGATGGAATAATTCACCCTATGGTCTCCATATATACTCTTTATTTCCATAATTAAAAAAAGCTCTTTAGTTTATCAATTGCGGACCGAGACATGACATTATTTCTTTTAACAACGGTTTTATGCTCAATCACACGAGATGTAATGATCATCTATTCAAAATAACAAATTAACCCTTTACGCACATATGGAGTCTTAAAATCTCCTGATCATATCCTATTTGTCTGTCCGAGTTTTACCACTTCTATTCGCTATTTTACACTTCGCAAATTGACTATTTGTGGTCTTCGTCACCACATCATTCTTCACATTTTGCCATCTCATAATTTAACAGCTTACAGCTTTTATTTTTTTAAATCGTGTCATTAAGACATAAGCGTTTACAGACAATTTATAAACCCACTCTCTTTTACACTTTTTTGCTCTCACTCATTCCACCCACCTTCCATCAAATCCTTCACATAACTTTTTATATTCATACACCGCATTATATCTTACACATCGGAATTTGCTCCTCGCTCTTCTCTTCTATCCTATGTGGCGGACGAGTAATATGCATATTTTAATAAACGCTATAGCAAATAACGTGGCGGATGTAAAAATAAAAAAACTTTAATCAAATAATCCCTCAAATAAATACACACTAATATTATACCCTAAATATAACCACAACTTCAATATGGGCCAAAGAAAAAACTCTATGAAGAACGAAGAAATGCCATATGAACAAGGAGAATAACAATATTCTGAAAACTCTAAACTAATGAGGAGAATTTCCATACTGACGAGCTAGAAACATTTGCGGTGGAAGAAACGTTGAAACGATTTCGTTAATACATATACGGGAAAAAAGTCAATCGTAAGTGATTGCACTAAAAGCAACAATGACAAAAAAGGAACTGATTTCAAGAATTACCCGGTGGTCGCTTCGAATACATGCGTATGATATTGAAATTGAACATCAAAATTCCACGCGTATAAAGGACGTAGGTGTTTGAAGCAGATTGTTTGTCGACAATCAGTGATATTGATGCAGCAGATATACAAATCAGATCCAAGATGATACGATAAAAGGGATAAAACGTTGGGCAAATATGTAAAACAAAACCGTCGAGAAGGATTACATCGTAAAAAATATTCGATTATTTAGAAAGGTTCGAAAAAAAACTGTGGGTGGTTCCGAAAACGATGCGTTTGTGAACAATGTAGGAGAATCACGGCAAAGCGAGTCACTTGCGTGTTCACAAACCAATCGAGAGAATCAAGCGTGGTTTCCAAGGGTGCGGAATTTTGTCAAAGGCGGTACTAACCAAGTATGCATATACTGCGGATTTTTGTCAAAGGTGGTACTAACCAGGTATGCACACAATAAACATCGGGGTTGCTCGAAACGTCCTACGATTCTATAAAACCGATACAATTTAGAATTTTGCATTTGATCAACATGCAAAAGATCAATGTGTTTTTGAAGACATTCCCGATTTCGCCAGGACATCTAGAAAGTCTTCTTCCATATACGCGTTCGATCAGTTGAAGTCATGGTCTTCTCTCACTCCTATGGTCGATGAAGATGAAGTAAGCGGTTCAGAGCAGTACAAGCGGGGCAGAATCGGGGGCGATTCTGATGCAGGGTAGTCAAGCTGTAGAGCAAAAGGGAAGAAACAGAAGCAGTTGCCCGTATGCAGTCGATGAGGAAGAATCGTAACACGCTGCTCTATCTTAAATGGTGCCCGATTATATTTTATTTTTTCATACACCATATTAATATATGTATGTAAGCAAATAAGCTTTTCATTTATTTATTCATCACACATATGTCAAAGAAACATAGTATTTTAAGAATAATACGATAGTTACATTCTGATTGCGCCAAGTTGTTTTCGGAATAAGCTAAAACAAAAATATTAGATACTTCTATAGCGTCAATTCGCCGTGAAAGTTCATATATCCCTTATATTTTCTCTTACCGTCACGAAAAACCTAACAAATTTTTCGAATTTCCCCAAATTTAATACTCATTCGTTACAAGTACAAGGAGTATGTCTTTCTCATTACCATGAATTTATTTTTCTTAATAATATAGAATGAAAAATCAGCAAAAAACCACTAGCCTTAAATTTCCGAAAACACCTATTTTTACGATTCGCTGTCTGGCGTAGTTCCTTGCTAACCAGGCGAGGTAATCGTTACTATTTTCTACGCAAAGTAATAAAAACGATATTGCATCTTCAACTCAACGTAAAACTTTAAAATTCTATTATCCAAATTTTCACTTGGCTAGACCATATTCGCTGCTCATCGTGACATAGCGGAAAAATTAGCTTTTTGGAAAGGAACTTTACGTACCTATCAGCAAACGATCAAGAATATACATTCTTGATCAGCTTTAAATTCGGAATCGACTTAAAAATGTTAGTGTGCCCATCTGTCTATCCGCCATGCTGTATATCGGTGACTAGCATCCGCCCCTTAGCAAACATTAGGATATCGCCTACAAATTTGCAAAAAGGTCAAAGAAACACGCCTATGCAATAAAAGTTGGGAACACCTTTGCTGTCCCTGTTTTTTACATGTTATTTAAAAATTACACAAGATATACAATAACAATTTCCACTTTTATACTAAAAAAAATTGTAAAATCGGCCGTTTTATCTAATTTTATAGAGTATAGAAATTTACTTTTCTTTTTTTTTTACAATAACGGTAATAAGTATTGTAGTGTGATCGCATACCATCATATGCATCCACTTTGAAGTGCGAATTGCGAGTGAATTTGCTTAATTCTGTAGCAAAGAGAAAAACAAAAATTTTGTCGCACTTCAATTGGCTGAATATTGCATTACGAAATACAATACGATGCGAGGCGGCCCAATTAATTAGTGATTACGTTAGCATAATGTCACCTGGTAGAATTAAGTATAAATAGTGCCAATTTAAATAAAGAACTTTAATTGTTATCAAGCAATTCAAACAACAAAGCGTTTAACTCGCTGATAAAATATAAGGCGTTTAATCCGCCTGAAACATGAACGTTAGGGACCGTCTCATGCCGAGACTTATTGGCATCTTAAGAGACGGATAGACTTGGCGCTTATGAAGCCAAGCAGAGTAGGAAAACAACTTCCACCTCGTCCTACCAAAAGTACTCTTACCTGGGAAGATTTCATAGAGAATCCACCCAAATACAACTACAACATTCTGCCAACTACAACACTCTGTTGCAGTAAAACTCTTATTTCTTTACAGATTCGGTCATATATAATTTTCATACTTGTTAGTTTTGTTTACATATTCCACATATCTAAAATTTAGCTTTCGTTCCCGACGAAATAATAAAATGATAAACGTTTTTTCTGCTTCCCGTACAATTCGCGTATCTCTCTTTTTGCTATAATTTATGTGTTGGGGAAAAAGCAGAAAAAATAAATAAATTTTTGTCTATATTTATTTGTCGCTTTCAAAATACAAAAAATAACCGCTGGTTTTTCTCTCTGCTAAATCAACAAAGAAACCAACTAACTATTAATAAAGTAAAGACAAGCGAGTGCACCATACTTTTAGCCAAATCAATGCATGAACGACGAGCCATTAAAGAGATTCGCAAATTTGCTGAAAAGGAAATGAACACTTGCGATATAAGAATCGACATCCGCTTGAATGAATAAGTCTCCTTTAAGAGTATTAGGTAAGTTGCTTTTTAGTATGTTTTCTTGACGAAGTTAACAATCGTATTGTTTCTTAAAACAATAGATCTACTCTTTTTCGTGATTGGCAACTTATCTTCCAGTGGCCACATTTAAGAATTGGCAAACTGAAAATATTGAATCTAATATGGGTTACGATTGAAATCAGGACTTACTCTAATGGACAGAAAAAGACAGTATCACTACAGTGCAGTGCATGCGTAGTAATGAGAATGTTTTTATTAATCTAAAACTAATAAAGTATGGTAAGATAATCATTTCGGTGGAGTAGCGTTGTGAGCAAATTTTAATGTGGCGTTTTCTACTTGGTTTTATTTGATTTTTACGCATTTAGCATCCCCAATGTAATAGATTTGCGCTCTGGGCACCATATGCAAAGCATTGTGTAAAATGATGGGCCGTATTATATTTAGAATGATCATTTAATAGCACTTATCTTTCATAAATTCAACTATTTTCCTTAACAATTTTCCCTTTTGTTTCGATTTTCTTTTCTAACCAAGATTGTTCTTTTGTTTGTTCTGTTGTTTGGATTGGAAATAAGAATAGACTAAGTTAATGAGATATAGCTCATATATCTACATACCACAGGTACTCTTTATAACTTCCCTTGTCTTAGAAAGATTTTGTTAGATTTTAACTGAGAGTCTTCTAGAATACAATCTTAGCAAATTATTACATAACGCAAGAACTAGAAAAAATATAGGAATGTTATATTTGTGCCTAGTAGAGTATTTTGTTGGCAAATATCTTAGTCCATGTTAAACAGTGGTCGTCCAAACGCTGAACATCGCAAAAACCGCTATCATTTATTGAACCGTAAGTTCTGAAATATATAAAAGAATTTCTGGCAATTAACTATTTTATCTTTATACGACTTTCATTCTTGACCAAGTGCAACATAATATTCGTTTTCATTTGCTATATATAACACTATCGCTTTCGGTGCTATTGTTCCCTACACCACTCCACTGCACTCCAGTGTTAAGTTCAATACACACGCCCGCGATCCACACGAAAATCAATGATTTTACGAAATCCTACGTGTTTCTCTTGATATAGACATTAATATAGGTTAAATGTATTTTTTCCGATTCAAATTGGTACCGGTTATGTTCCGGGCCGCAGAGCTTTTTATATGTGAGATGCTTTACGAAGAAGCTTGCAGTGTTCCCATTTTTCAACATCTTTCAAAAACGATTGGTTTAACCTTGTCGAATATTATTATTCTGTTTTTTCCATTCCAACAAGAAGTTGTAAACAATGTTTTTTTTTATGTGATTTCACCTTTTATCTGAAACATTTCTATAGAAGCTCCAGTTCCGTCTTTACTTTTCTCATTTTTCACTTTGCAGTGTACGCACATATTACCAAACAATGCGCAACAAATATATGGAACGATATTTTTCTGGATTGTATGCGCTCTTGCTTCCAAAAAACTTAAAAGCGCCAGCGACCTCAAAAAAATTAAGAGACCCATATAAGATTTTTCAGAGATTAATATCATTCTATTTCATTTTAATTGAATGTATTGAAATTCTGTACCATTTATTACTATTATTATTATTGTTATTATAATTTTAGACTAATGAAGTAAATTCTTAGACTAAAAAAAAGACATTGAGCACTAGCAACACAGGCTATGGGCTCTAATTTAAAAAATGATAATCAACTTAGTAGTATTACTAAAGTAATATATTCAATTGATATTTTGTACTGAAGCTGATTGTAGAATGTCCAAAGGGTTAATCGTTCCAAATGCAATACTTCTAGCCAAGCAAAAGTTAAGGCAGTCGCAGAGAATGTGCTTTATAGTAAGAGTTTGTCCACAACTGCAGATTGGGGAGGAAGACTTCTTTAAGAACCATTGGTGTTTTGCAATTGTATGACCAAGGCGAATTCTCGAAAATGTTTGGAGCTTGGTTTTCTCAACATTTGTTGGATATAAAGGTAGAGTTAATTGAGGGTTAATGGAAGAGTAGTGTTGATGATGGTATTGTAAATTTCCATCTGCAATTTTCTCTTTAACTTTTCTTCCAATGTATCTTTGAAGATCCAACTTTTCCATGACATCATCCATAATTAGAGGAGCAGAAGCAGCATCCTTTGCCGCTCGATCAGCCTGCT
>NW_023998432.1:7315096-7331519 GCF_014805625.2 Glossina fuscipes
ATTTTCTAAAGTTGCGAGACCAGTTTCCATTATAATAATATTTATGGGCGTCGTCCGAACTATACTATTTGAACTCTCCTGTTTCCTCAAATGAGATAAACGCACTCTGCTTTAAATATTGATTAACATTATTCTCAATTATTTAATAACATTAGTTAAAACTATTTTACTTAAATTAAAAATAAATTATATTTATTGTTTTAGAACTCAATCCTAAAAAAATATATCGGACAACTTTTGTTTTTCATATTGATTTCAAAAAAAATTTGTTCACGACTTCAGCTATTTTGTTATTGTCCGAAATTTTTCAATTCTAAGAACGTTTGACCGTTGTTGTGCAAATGAAAAAAATAATCCGCAAAGCACAGTGAATGTTGTTGCTTCCACAAATAAACATTGCAGACAAAACGCAAATATACAAACTGCTTTTTGGTATACGGCACATTCTGTCGTTTATATTTATATATACAATCACAAAAAATATATATTTTTGCTTATAAATACAAAGAAAATATTCAGGATTGTCAAGCATATATTCCGCGTACCGAGCGGCACACTGGTTGCGGAAATGTTATATACTAGTAACCATCGGGTAGGGAAACTAACATTTTTCCATATATTTCAAAGTTAATAGTACTTTCCACAAGCGAATAAATTACAAAAGAAAAATTACCTAAATTCCCACTCTATTGCTGCTGTGTACCATGTTTCTGAGATTGTTATTGGGTAAGAACATATAAATACGACGCGAAATAATTATTCGTTTTTAATTGTTTTCTAGATACTGCAATCGATCAGGTAGTACGCAGTTATTAATAATGTTATTTTTTAAATTATATACTAAAGGAAGGATGTAAAGGAAATAAATATTTGACCGTTTATTTTGTAATCAAGTGTATAAAACTATTTTAAAACAAGTAATTCAAAATAAGGAGTCATGATGACAAATTAAAAACTTGTGAAGATTTTAACAAATATTAAAAAGTATTTGATTTGAATCATAAGTTTCTAGTAATTTATTTTGAATTATTTATTAAATTGAATTTATTAAAAGCACTGTCTAATAACTATATATCAGCTAAGTGTGGATATGTACAAACTCATTAATGATATTTACGATTATCGAATAGCTAGTATCGGAGCAACTGTTTATGTAGATACAATTTTCTTTTGAAATAAAGCAGCACTTGAAACATAGACGAAAGCAACTTCGTGTTTGTTTGTAAGATATATTTTATATAACATACAAGGTTTCTAAAAATACGAAGAATATATTCAAATTATATATTTCGTTGCTATGTTTCATGGCTTTGGTGAATACCATTTTGTTATTAGTTGTCTATGCTATTAATCTTTACTTTTTGTCAATTTTATTCCTCAGCATGTCCTAACTATTCAAGACTTCATTCCTGTTAGAAATATCCATTATTAGGAAAATAGGTTATATCGCTATTATTCACAGAAATTGTGCATTAAGCATTGTACTGAAAACCAACTGTTCTTTAGTTACGTTCTTCTTGCCTGTCTTTGATAATCTGTAATAAAGCGTCACCAACAAGTCCTCTGCCCTTTTTTGAAGTCGAATCGGAACAAGTTTCCATCGTATCAAATGGCAAAGTACGTTTTCCTTTGCTTATAATCGCGTTCAACTTCTCCAAGTCCTGATATAGAAAACATTAATATTTACCAGAGGAAATATATTTCGTTAATCACCTTTCCGGGACTGCGGCAAAACTCATAGGTCAGCTGATTTGGGGATTGAATATATTTTTCATTTTCATTTTTGTCCATGGAATGCACGTACAAGAAGTGATTACTTGACAATTGACGAGGTATAGATGGCTTCTCACTCGGGTGGGGTGACAGCAATAAATCACAATCCTAAACGAACATATCAAGGAAAAATTTTTGTAGGCTATCACGGTAATTAACTTACCAGTTTTTGTTTTTCACTAAAATTCCAAGCATAAGGGGTCATTTCCTGCATATAAATCTCATTATAAAATTTAATAATATCACCATAGACAGCAGTAACTTCTGGAAAAAAAGAACATTTTAACAAAATTTAACGTATTATGAACCTACATTAAAAACACATATGTAAATGTATTGCATTGTTATCTCATGTCTTATCAAAACGGACATTTTTATTTCAAACCGAATTAGGTATTATATTCGGGTGTGACCGAATCTTTTGTACTCATCACCTTCAATCTAATTTATCTCTTGAGTGAGCGTGGCTGATTTTTCCATTTTTGAATATACGTGAAATTTTTATGGTGTATCTATTGTAGTTTGAGTAATGGGCAAAAAATCCAGAAAGCGTATACTTTACTGTTTTATTTACACTGTGGTGCGTCTATTGACCGATTTCACCCATTTTTCGATCTGTATGTGAGTATAAAGTGAAATTTCCAATGTTTCTACCGAAGGTGAAGTCGATAGCTTCATTTTTGCAGACAGAAGAAGGGTTATTGCACATATTACATACGTCTATGGACAGACAAATATATTTAAACCTATTCAGAAATTAATGCTGACTAGGAACATAAGTACTCTGCGGGGTCTGTAAAGCATTGATATGGATGTTGCAAAGGTTTCGGCAAAACGATCATGATGAAAACAAAAAAAATGTAAAAACGCCATTTCAAAGTAAGGTATTACATACGAAGTGGTTGAAGAAGTGGTCCGGCCCGAACCATTTTTAATCAAAATGTCTAAAAAATTACCCCCTATACGTAGAACGCAAGAAACCAAGACGGGCGGACAAGCTTCGATCTGTATAATGAAAGTTGAGTCTATATCAATTCCTTCTGTATTGATACTCGCAATTCGATATTAAGCTATTCCAAATTATCCAACACAAAGTTTATTGTTGTCACCAAAAACATAAAGTCGTTGGTTCCAGTAGTTAATCTAGAGACATCGCATTTGGATGGATTACAATATAAGATCTAAAAAAAACAATGATGACATTTGAGGAAAGTATTGACAAGATGGATCTGCTACATTCGTTAAGTTCTTCACCACTTTTGGACTTTTTAAAGTGGTAGGGCACCGTTGACCAGAATTGTAGCAACTTACTGCGACTTTATCAACTGCATCTGAATAAAACAATAATTACAAAATCTTTTTGATCAGTTGGATGTAAAGATGTGAAGAAAAAGTAATTATTTGGATACGAAGTTTCGAAAAATCATATTTTTATACAGTGATTCAAAAATCGATCGTATACACCATTAATGCCATTGTCTAATGTCTTTGAAACCATACTTTTGTAATATTTAACCCTGCATTCTAGAGAATAACTCTATGAAAAGTATTTATCGCCTCTTTTATTTATACATCGTATTTTGAAATTATTATTTCCGAATTCAAAGCAAGTAATTTATTAAGGAAAAACTTTAAACTAACATCAATTAATCTAAATTAAAATCTTTTCACAGATGTAATTCATAATTTTTTTTCTCTGGTAACTGTCGATTAATCCTGGATTGATTTTGTCAATTTACCTTGTGTCCCGAGAACAAATTGAATGAATGATTCTTATCGAAAAGGAATTAGAAAGAGTTGGAATGAAATTCCAAGAAAAGATTATGTTCAAAAATAGCTTTAAAATTTCTATAAGATGTACTAAAATCGCTAATGTGCCCCATTTCAATTTTGGGGTTAATTCCCTTGTTTTCCTGAAAATAATATAGTGTTGCTAAGCATTAGCAAACCCTACCAAGAAGAAGTTGACAAGATTCTCTACTTAGAGGAAAGTTTGCGACAGTCAGGGGCAAGACGTAGAGACACTAGACAATATGTATTTTTGACTAGTATCATGTTTTAAATCGACATATATATTTTTGTTCGTCCCTCTTCAAGTTTGACGAAAATATTGAAAGTTCTTACACACAGGTTAATATTGAAAATGGTCGAATCGATCGAAGTACACATCTATACTACAAAATAAACTAAAAAGCTCTTCTTAAAATTCAAAGAATTGAAGTAGATTAAAAATTTCCACACACATTATATAGGAAGTACGGTTTCACCTGTACAAAAATGCAAATGTCCTCCCCGACCAGTCAATATTTTAGAGGATCGAACATTTGTTTTTTTAGTTTCTTCGGATGATAAAGGTGATGAATGTAAAACTTATTCTGAACATACAAGTACAACTATTTTAGTCGGGCAAAGACTTCTATTAAATACCCTAATACTGCTTCATCTAGTGTAACTTGTCGGGAATTCAACAGATTGTTAAAATTTAGCAAAATTAATTTTTTTCATTTAAGATTGGTCGTCTAAGATAATTCTTTACCTACTTTCGTCATAAAGTACGAAAAATTGGACTTCGTTGTAATACAAAGGTTTGCTTTTAATGAGAATGTGTACCATAAGTTGAAATCCAGGAAAAAAAGGTTACGTGGTTAATGTTTGCTACCGTTAATTTTTATGTCAAATTACTCTTACAAATCAAATTTCCTGATAAAAAATTTTCAAATTTAACAAAAAAGCAGACGTGATCCGTGGAGGGCTCAATTAAAATGTGAAAAATGTGTTTTTAGTAGAAATAAGTATTTTTATAGTCTATACCACTTGCGGTGCAGGGTATATTAAGTTATGCGGTCATATGTAACACGAGGAACGTCTTAAGATAGACCCAACTTTTATTACACCGACTGATTCAGAATCAAAATCTGAATTGATTTAAGCTGTCTGTCCGTCTGTTCATCTGTTGTCCGTTCATGTATTTTTGTATTCAAGCTACAGGTCGCAATTTTTAAGATATTTTGGTGAAATTTTGTACAGTGAAGTGTTTTGACCTAAGGACGAACGATATGGCAAATGATTTGGATCGGTTCCCTTTTTCGACCAGTTCCCATATAACGCTCTATTTTGAAAAGTCATTATATGGAAAAAATTGCAATTTTCACCATTTTTCGGCAAAAGCTGCTAAATATTATTATTTCAGCATTCTAATTTGGTATGAAAACTTTGGACTGGCTGGGGCAATTCATCTCTCATATAACGAAAACTGCAGTTCATACGACAAAAAGGTATAATTTTTAATGCTTTATGCCGAAAATTATAACATAATAGTAATTTAATATAAAAAAGTTAACGGTAGCAAATTTGGACTATTTTGGGTTATTTTTTTGAATACTACTCTAAAAAGGATTTTCACGAAAAGGGATTCTTTGTAGAGTAGAAAAGTTCTAGTTTTAATATGTTGTGACCAAAATTGACCCATAATAGTAATTTTATACAAAAATAATCTCTACAAAATTTGGATGATCTACGCATATTTTTGAATGCTGCCTGCCGTAAGGATTAACCTTGTACTACATTAGGTTGCGTTTTGAGGCAGTTGTCCCTTAAAGACGCAAACGGAAAATATGCTTATATATAGAAAGAAGACAGAATTTTTGTGCTCTATATTTTGTGTTAGACAATATGGTGTAGGGTATTTAATGGTTGGCGTTGTCAGACTATAATGTTCTTACTTGTTTTATTTAATTAATTAAGTTTTATTTGGTGGATTCATTAAAACTTACTTATTTCCCCGATGGCATTTGCAAATTCTTTAGTTTTTATGAGCACCTCTCTGTATATGCTACTAGCAGCTTGTGGCTGTTTTCTGTAAAATTTCATAATATCTCTAAACAGCTTTCCACTAACTTCTCCAACCTATACATATCAAATTATTAATTATACAATTCATGTTAAGGGCACAAAATACTAGCTTACCTTTATGTATAAATATATTGCACACATGAATATTTGATCAAGATGCCGATCCCTCATGAGTTCAGTTTTCTGTGTTATCGAATACTCGAATAGCGTCCAAATTTTCTTTAATACTACTTCATCGTGCAGATCTAATTCTCTACACAGCTCTTTAATACGGAGCCAGGCTAGCTGGTAAAACTACACAAAAATTTGAAGTTGGTAAAAAATTTGAAGTTGGTACTGTCCCACTCTCTCAAATGTATGTATTACATAAGTTATGCCATCAAAAATCTTCTTACCTTTCTCAGAAAAAGTTTCAGAGGTCGCGATCGTTTGTTGATTTGCGCTTTATTGACTTGTTTGAGGCTGTCTTGATTGCGATTTTCTGCTCCAAGGGTCTCTGTGAAAGACAATTTCTTAGCTAGAAGTTATATGCAGATACATATATACACTCAAATATATAGGCATAAAGGCATCCCTTGTAGAACACGGTACTTGTGAAACATTGTTTCGATATAATACGGTACATAATTCGCGAATATGATAACACGGTATTGACGTAACACGATTTCCAAACATTGAATATGTGTTTTGTTGCATTTGTTTGAATTTCTTTTTGCTTTTATTTTGATTTTATCATTAATAAGAGAACTTTCAGTTGAGAAAAAAGGAAATAGATTAGCTTTAGTTTTGAGTGAAAATTAATCTTCCGATCGTCATTATTATTTTTTAAACATATTTTTAATTTTTGTATTGCATTATAATGTTGAATTTTATATTTTCTTTATAGAAGTTTGAGGTTAAGGTATTTATTCGTTTATGCATGTACACACTGTCTTGATTTATATTATTCCAAAGTTTCGTATAACACGATTTCGTTATAATATAGAACAAGATTCAATATAACACGGTACACATTGCTTTGGTTTATATTATATCTAAATTTAAATTATATTATTCTATGTTACACCTTAGTTTGAATAAATAAACAAAATAGTTCCGTAAAACACGGTTTAGATACCTCGTTTTACAAGGGGCGCCTGTATATAAATCGTACCTTTTGAAATGTTAAAGAGATTTTTTCGTACGGAATCACTAACATTGGCTATGGAGCTGCTATTAAAAGTCTCATACGCCGAATGCATTGGCGACTGCACTATAATTTTTGATAGTAGAAAAGTTTGAAAGGCTTATTAATCTTAAAGAGATATCCATAAAATTTTGCATGTATAAGAAGGGACACTACCGAACCAAAATGATTGAGTCACGGAGAAACTTATTAACGTTATCTCGTACTTGTCCTTTTGATTAAAAGCCGTCCAAAGCCAGATATCCCACCTTATGCACACAAAAATAAGCACGTAAGCACTTACATTGTAATTCATTGTTATCGACGTGTCCTACTTTTACTTCGCACCAAGTAGGCAATGTTGCATGTTCCTTTTTTATCAGTTCCCACACCGGAGAACATTTTTGCCATACCAACGATTCTAGGCAAGTTTCTTCAATTAGATTTAGATGTTTTATTAATTCTCTATTAAGTATCCCTTCGTGACTGCGCACTATTATTTCGATGAGTTTATGGAACTCAAAGGCGCTTATACTGAAACACTCCAAAATCCACGGGAATTTCAAAGGGGAATCATACGCGTCAAGTACAATCTCAATACTGCAGGCAATTAAGGTCGTATTAAATGTGTCCTTTTGAAACAAACTACTGAGATCGATCGGTCTAATTTTAACTTCAAAATGCAGAATTTTGTCCAGTAAATAATGGTAGAGCGATTTGGCCAGCTGAAATTTATTAGGTGCTTCTTCCTTGTTTGGAAACTTATTGTAAAATAATTTGGACATGAATACCAACTGGTCCTCAATTTTATTTAAAACCTCTTTGCCGGCAACTTGCCTGAAGGCACGCAAAAATGGAAAACAATAATTAATTATGTATTTTAAGGAATTATCTAAAGTTTAAGATTATAACTTTCAATCCAAAATTCAATATAGAAATTAAATAAGTCACGTCAAGTTAGTCACGTTTGACCTAATCTAAACATTTAACGTAGAAAAGGTTAAAATTTATCCTACTTTATGAAATCTGAAGGTTCTGTTATGCTGGCTATTTCCCGTAATTTTTTGACATTATTCGTAGCATTTGCTACCGGATCGTATATACCATCTCGGCTAGGCAAACTTTCTTTGCGTGTGTACGGTGTATTCGGCATCATTGACTTAATA
The DNA here is from genome assembly GCF_014805625.2 of Glossina fuscipes. Taxonomy (NCBI): domain Eukaryota; kingdom Metazoa; phylum Arthropoda; class Insecta; order Diptera; family Glossinidae; genus Glossina; species Glossina fuscipes. The sequence continues at coordinate 7,323,053 of NW_023998432.1, forward strand.
TCAGGCTGTATGTCAATTTTCATTCCAATGGATTCATCTAAAAGGAAGAACAAAAAATTCCAGACATTAAAAATATTTTCAAAATCAAAACATGAATCACTCCGTATCCACGAAAAGTTTATTCAGAACACTATCAATTTTAACTTTTCTCTTTTCTTTCTTTTGCATATTCGCCTAACTAACTTTGAATGTCGGCGACTGATTAGTCAAAAATTAACAACAGTTAACAACCGAAAAATTTACTGCACTTGCGTTTGAATGTTAAGTTTACAAGATGGGGAATGGATCAGTGCAATCACGTATTGGGACTTTAATTATAGTATTTTATCGGGGCATATTCAAGTTATTTTGAACGGAGTAATCTTTTGTCACTGCAAAGTTATTAAAAGACAAGAGTACCGCAAGCAGGTAATTTTTATAAATATATATGGGATAAATTAAAAGCCAAGATCTTACTGAAATGGTTAAATTTATGGTTAGTCATAGTTCAGATAACTAGAGCTACTTTTTGCAGGTTTTGTAAACAGGTATTCTAACTGTTCTTCAAGAATTTCACTTTTTATTAACACACACTCGACAAAAGCTGTTAAAAGTAGGCTATCTAATAGGAAAACGATGTCATAAAAATGTTTGCAATAAAACAAGAATAATAGAGCATCAATGCTTTTAACATAGAAATTTACCTTCGTATTCCAAGAAGAATTTTTCTATACCCTACACAGTATATTAAGGTAGCGCGAACGTAAGTAACACTTAGAAGGGCTTAAAAGAGCTCCGCCTTTTATTATACCGATCGATTTAGAAACATTTCCAAATCGACATAAACCTGTCTGTCCGTCAGAGATAAGAGAGATAGGGAGAGAAAAAAAGCATGAATACAACTAGCACAGAGGCAAACCCAGCAGCCGGCACAGATTCCAGTTGTGAGTGAAACTCTAAGTCGTTGAAAACATCTAAACGCTTGGCATCCGATAAAACTAAATAAATTCAGTTAATTTTCGAGTCCCACTAAGATGTTTTAAAAGTGAATTTAAATACGACATAGGCAAATCGCCCATATGAAGGAGAATTGATTTGATAGAATTTAATCAATCCAATATTGAGGTTAAGTAATAGATATCATTTCGATTTTTGCTAGGGTATTTGATTGAATTGAAAAGCTCCTAATTGTATCTACATTGACTAAACTTTTTGAAGATAAAGTTCCTAGAGAAACAATTCGGCATATTAAAGTTTACCTCACCAAGTAATGTCGTTGAACCGATAGTACCATTTATTAACTTAATCGGAAACGAAACACCATGAATAAATCTACATTGCGTAGGTGACGGAATAGTTAACAAAAGCAATCTATTTTCATAAGGAGGCAACGAAACAAGCAGGTCGCAACCGAAAGTATTTTCTTGAACTAAACAGTTGGATACTCACTAGCAACTAAGACGATCAGCTCTTATCCTTTTGTTTTTACTAGATGGTTAATCTAGTCGCTTTAATAAAGTCAAATATTTGATTGAGTTTTTCAAGTACTTCAAAAATGTTCATAGGGTTAAGAACTTCACAAAATATATGTTTAATCGTAAGATGTTGCCCACATTTGCAAATTGGAGGAGTAAATTTTTAGAGATCCATTCGCATATTGTACAACTAATAGTGGACTGAATGAAGGTTTATTACAAAATGAGAGGCTACTTTACTTTGTATCTAGAACATTGATTGAAATTGAAACTAGGTACGCACAGGTAGAAAAAGAAATATTTCCGCTAGTATATTCTGACCATAAACATTTATTAAAAATTACATCAAAAGATTGTAACGTAATGCCGTTTGCGAAACTAAAAAGCATGAAATGAAGTCTAGAAATATATAACGGTAATCGTTTACGTTTTGTCTATGAAATATTTATATTAATTATATAAATATTTAAAGAAGTTGGCATTGTTGGCAAAATTTTAACATACTGGTTAGGACGATGATAAGTGGGAGCTTCAAAATGTGAATTTTAAATATAGTTTACTTTTAAAAGATAAATATATTTCTTTTGAGGATAAAGAAATACAGATACAGAAATTACAAGAAGATAAGTTAAAATATCTTCATTTAACGAATTTCGGTACGGAAAACACAATAAATAGAATAAAGCAATTTTTATCCTGGGTTAATGAAAAAACTGCTATGGACATAATGGAATTTAACTGAAAAAATTATTCTGTTAGTAGTGATCATTTTTGGAAATATCTGAATTTAATTTCGCTTATAGAAAAAACTACGTCGAGATTTAGCGAGAAACTCATAATCCCATTTTTTATTTATCGATTACCTAAGGAAATTGTCGCGGATGAAGTTTTTTTACATCATATGAACTTAAAAGATTAGCTAAAAATTTAGATATTAGTGTAACCACTACGAGACTTCGTTTTTCAAAGGAAAACAGATGTGGAACAAAGATGGATCAGCTGGCTGAAGCTAATTGATTTTGATTTCGCAATGTAATGACAATAAAATCGATGCATCAAAACTTTACAACAATTTTTCAATTTTTCTTGAATCATTAACGATGCATGTGATCCGGCGTTTTCGTGATGACAGACGACGCTTTTTGTATTACTCCATTCTAAACGTTTTAGCTTAATTTCACGTTTTAATCGCAATAGTTGTTGGCAGTAAAAAATGGAATCAATGTTCAAATCGAACCAACTCACGCTGGATGATTCGCTCCCAATCTTTACGAGAACTTTGCGCCGTTTATGCAACTTCATCTTGTCGTAATGGGCAATGCCAGTTATCAGTTTATTCAAAAATGGTTGAAATTCATTGGATATCAACAACGATTCGTAAATGTAAATTCTGTCGATCAAATTTATCAAAGTTGATGCACGTGGTGTTGAAATATCGAGTTTTTTCGTATCCAGGCTTATGCAAATGGTTTAAAACCATTGTTTGGTCCGTGATTAACCCCGCAGCGGTCTCATAACCTAAGATGCGATGGTTTTCTTCAATTTTTAAGGAACATGGTCGACTTTTGAACGATTAGTTCACCGGTGCAAACCGTTTGCGACTGTTGATTTTTAAAACTTTTTTACCATAAACACTATGATTTTTATACAAAACATGTGAAGCATTATCGACTTGGTTGTGGAAGACGTCACGGATTTTTCCTTCACCTATTTCATGCCAGTTTGTTCGAGTGAAGTATTATAAATAGAAGACGTGAAGTATTATAAATTAGAAGACAAATTAGGCTAAGCACAGATATTAGTTTTTTTTTCACACAAAGTTATCAAACTGATACAAGAAACATTAAATTTCCAGCATGTTGATAATAGATATCTATAAATTAAAAAAAATTTACAAAATATAACTTTAGCGAGAAGCTCAAATTTTAGGCAGTAGAATTGTTTAGCTTCCAAACAGCAATAATCAATGAAGTTTTAGACCAGATGAATGTAACTATCATTTTAAACGAAACGAACGATTTTTATTAAAAATCAAATAAAAAACAGCAACAACTTGGCGAATGCACAAACAAACACAAATTTCTGAACTAGTTGCAACACTTGGGCGTTCAGCAAAAAAACAGCGCAAACTAAAAATGCATGGGAGCGATAGAGAATGCGAATGTGGGTATGAACGAAAAGAAACGTAAATCTTTTAAAAGAATATCTAAAAAACTTTGATGATAAACCTGACAATATTAAATATGGCAATCGTCTTGAAACATTATATAGATAAAGAGAGGAATTGAAAAATTAAATCTTCAGCGATGAGTTTGAGAAATATATTTATTTATTCCACTTATACAAGAAACTCAGCTAAAACAAATTGGTAGTCGAGTTCAGTTGAATTTTAAAGTAAATCTTAAATTAATTAATATTAAAACTTAGTATAAGTACATTTAAACAAATAAGAAGGAAAAAAAAAAGAAAAAAAGCATGTACACAACTAGAATAGAGCCACACCCACAACTGGTACAGGACCAAATTGCAAGTGAACCCCTAAGCCATCGCAAACATGCATAAGCTTGGCAACTGATAATAGTTAACAACAATTAATTTTCGATTTATAATGACTTTTTAAGGTTAAAAGTTGGTTCAAGTACGACATAGGTAAATTGCGTATTAAGCAATGTTGCTTTAATGGACTTTAAAGAGTGCGTTAATGAGAATAAGTGACAGACGTCATTTATCTATTCAACAAAACGGAGATATCGAAGAAGAAAACGAAAAATCGGGAGTAATTTACAGGATATATAATTTAAGGAACATGAGAAAAGGTCTAGCTGCTGTGAGATACAGATAAGCAAAATATCTCGCGAGAATTTTACAGTAATAATGGTAATGGCGTTGCTGGCTATAATATGGGAAACGATTTAAGAGCTTCTAATATAACTGATTCAATCGATTCGATACCGAATGAAGATGGTTACGCTGGCCCCATGTTAAACCAGAATAAACGTTGCAGTCCACAATGTTTCGGGTCCTGAGAGAAAACGAATGCTCATGGTACAGAGCCAAAATCACGTCAAGATTTTACTACATTTCTGCCCAGAATATGAAGCGATATTAACATTGCTGATAACTAGAACCATCAGGATTAGCCTTCTAGGCGTTAGACACATCAGCGGAAACTCGATATATCCTGTACAAAAAGTCGCGTAGGGTTCAGGAAGACCAAATTTGACTGCTTTCGACTTATGATAAAGGTTGTAAATACAGTTACTAGGAACATATATAGACTGAGTTTAATTCAAGAGAAAACTAAAATGATGAAAATAAGCAAAGAAAGCAAACGCATTTTATGTCGCTACTCTTGTATATACTTAGTTGTCTAAAGCATTTCTATATCTCTTAAAAGATTACTGAAGTTAACAATTACTGATTGCAAATTTTTTTTGATCGCTATCATCAGATTCCTTTCAAAAATCAATAAAACCGCTATAACGATACCTCAACAATTACCAAAAAACCATAAATAATCTCACAGTGTACATATAAGAATATTACAGTACAGTCGTTTAAAAGGTGTTGCCAAATTGTACGAAAATGTGACTATAAAATTTATCTAAATGTATGTATGTCCACCATAGGATATATGACGTATAACGAGCAAATGTATCCCGTACGTCTATATGTTTAGGTTATTTTCTCCATAAGAGAGAGTATTCGGAAAAGACTAGGATTTTGTTCACTTATTTTCTTCTTTACGTTCCCAATATTATACCCATCATCACGAAAGAGTGCGTTTGATGTTGCGTTAGAAACCAAAAAAACTAGTATCGGGAATGTTTTAATATCTATAAACATAATCAGCTCTACATTCGAAATAGCCTTGCCGACTTCCAATATGCCAGTCTCGCGTCGAATGTGTTAGTTGCCGAAATTGCTAACGTTGAGGTAAACTAGTTACATATATCAATAACTTCTTCAAGTAAAATTTGCATGAAGAATAATATTCAAATTTAAAAAGACTTTAAGCAATGATGCTTGAAGCTCTAACAAAGATATATATATCGATCTGCTGGTATGTTCTTGTATTTAAATTTTCGCAATCTTGGATGTTCCTATACAGAGGCATAGTCAAATCGAAAATAGCATATATACTTTATAAATTCTTTGAAATATATTTTCGGGGTTCGCAAACAAAAAAATAAATTTAATATACGTCCTCCAGTGACGTATATAAAAAGAGAACATTACAATGCTTTAAAATATGTATTAAAACCATTACTTACATGAATTATTTATTTTACGATAATCTAATAATATGCGTTCGTCTAACTCGGCCATGTTGAGAACATATAACTCGTAGGCACCTTTTAGAGATCTGAGATTACGTTCAAAATTCGCATTTGAAACTAAACCCAAAAAGTTTTCATCATTACCGTACAATGTCTGTAAGTAAATGAATCAAATAAAAGCATTCGTTATATAACGGAAGAATAATTTAACACACATTGGCATCAAGGAACATTTTTACAATTCTTTTGAACGTCTCTTTCATATTTTTTGCGTCGGCCGGAGATGCATCTGTCATGCTACATAAATGCTCAATTATGCAGTAATTGCTAAGGATGTTAGCATTGAAATCGGATTTACCCCACTTATCCGGCACACCCATGAACTTTGGATTAATAATATCTATACGATTTTCGACCAGAACGTTTCTATATATTAAGTCGATGCAGCAAATTAGCAAATGAAAAGACATTACAATATCGGTCACTTGGCGAACCGGATTTTGATTTTTAGTGCATAAATATAGACACCAACATATTTCAAACAGTTTACTGTATGGACATTTGGCAGACCTGAAATAAAATAATTAAGTTTGTTTTTCACCCTGTTAATTATAGAATTTACCTAAATTTATAGTTTTTCTTTTCATTTGGTGGTACCATAAAAAGTTGTTCGAATATGTCTCCGTAACGCTTAAAAACATTTGATGTGATGCTATAACTACGCTCCATTTTGTTAATTTGGTTTAGGAATGATTCTGGTAGTTTAGCCATTTCATGCCATTTTCGCATTTTAGATGTAAATTCATATATACTATTAAACATTTGATATTTTAAAAATTATGGCTGCTGGGGAAGTTAACAGTGAAAAGATTTACCTCATGTTGCAACTTCTTAGAAGTTTAATAACTGAAATACAATTGCCCAAGACAACATCATTAGTACCACCTACGGTGGGAGTATACGAACCTCGACAAGCTGCGTACAAGGCACAGCAAAACCAGTGCAAAGGATCACCCTAAATAAATACCAATAAAATTCGAACTTTATTTAGTAAATAAGCTTAACACACTTTCCATACATCTAAAGAGAAGTTTTGTGATATCTCAGTGTATTTATTCCACGATAATTCCTCTGTTTCTCTATCCATATTAAGTTCTCTGCAAAGATCTTCGTATTTGCTTCGTACTCCATCACAAACTTCTTCCCTTGATTGGGTCATCTTGGTAATTAAGTTAAATATGGAATCTGTTATTTTTTTGAAAGTTATTAGTTTGAAAGTTTTTGCTATTATAAAGTATAACAATTTCAAAAATTTATTAAACAGCTTAATTTACTTGTAAAGAAATAAAACACATATATGTAAATATATTCCACCACCCAAAAGAAAACAAATGTCACAAAAAAGGCGCGAAACGTCAAAATGGAATGACTAAAATCAACTTTTTGTTAAGGTAGGGCTACCGCATTTATTTGTAATTTAAAAATTGAATAGGAAATACGACAATGAATATCAGGAATGTTTTGAGAAGCGCTATCACAGTTAAAAGTATCGGCGTAAAGATATACACTTGTCTCAAAATATTTTGCGTCAAAGTGTAAGGAAATGTTTACATACATATGGATCTACGTATATACATATATGCACTGAGCTTGTACGGTAGGTTATTGCCTGAATTTGTATTTGCCTTTAAGACAAAGACACAACGTTCAAATTGTTTTAAGCGCAAAACCAAACTTTTGCAACACATGAAGTCTCCATTATCAAGCTCCAATATTCAAAGTAATTACCCACTTTGAGAAATAAATAATAACATTAAACAACGACAATTTTGAGCAGGAAAAACGATTTATTTCCAATTTAGAAGTTATTAATTACTTCAAACCTGAACCAAATTTCTGCCATCTGCACTCCCAATGGAACTTTAACTGACGCAGATGAGATTTTTAATTACTTTGGAAAAGTGTGGTGCGAATACTCCTCTGACAGCAACTTCACCAGTGCTTCCATTGAAAATAAAAGGACTCCAATATCTCCTTCAAATAATATCGATAGATGTGCCATGTTCCTGGAAAATTGCGTATCTACCTCAGAACTTGGAAGTTGTCTCTCCAATTTGAAGGGGAAGACACCTGGTCTCGACCGCATCTCATAGCAAATGTTCAGTGCTATGTCTAAGTCTAGTAAAAAGAAATTACTGAACCTATATAATACGGTATTTATGACTGGCCATATACCCTACATGTGGAAACTGGAAACTGACATATTATATTTTATTATAGATTATATATATATAATTATTATTATTATTATTATTATTATTATTATTATTATTTTAATTTTAGACTAATGAATTGAATTCTTAGACTAAAAAAAAGACATTGAGCACTAGCAACACAGGCTATGGGCTCTAATTTAAATAAATGGATATTAGATAATAAGCTTAGTAGTATTAATAAAGTAAAATATTGAATTGATATTCTGTTCTGAAGCTGATTGTAGAATGTTCAAAGGGTTAATCGTTCCAAATGCAATAAATCTAGCCAAGCAAAAGTTGAGGCAGTCGCAGAGAATGTGCTTTATAGTGAGAGTTTGTACACAACTGCAGATTGGGGAGGAAGACTTCTTCGAGATCCATTGATGTGTTGCAATTGTATGACCAAGGCGAATTCTCGAAAATGTTTGGAGCTTGGTTTTCTCAACATTTGTTGGATATAGAGGTGGAGTTAATTGAG